>NW_024881278.1:5535000-5572500 GCF_018691265.1 Tyto alba | reverse complement strand
AATGATAATATCCCTTCCACAGGCTGATCTAACATTATCTCTGAACACACTACTGTTCTTGTCCCCATTACTCCTACCAGAAGCCTTTTCCAGAAAGTCCTTCATCTGATAGCTAGGGATCTTTTTCCAGTTTCATATCTATATTCCATGAAGACTGGGTTATAGACAATTACTTTTGTGTCAGAACTTCACTTGTACTTAGAAACTGTCCCAGTGCATTTACTGACAGCCATCACACCCCTTCTGTGCCTCCATTTTGATATGCTAAACCTCCTCTTGTCTCCCCTCATAACACAAGGTTTCTCAGCTTCTTTCATCCCACCACTGCTTCCCTGTGCTGCTCCGGTTTAAATTCACTCACTGACACCCCATGGAATGACTTTCAGCTTCCCATCTCCACTAAAACATCTCAGCTGATGCATCTTAGGGACATTTCTCCTGTTTCTTTAGTGACTGAGAGCCATCCCTTCATCCATGTCTACTGCTACCCACGAGGTCACATTATAACAAAAGTTCTTCTTATTTCCTACGTGTGTGGCCTGGTGCTTTTTCTTATTAAATTTCATTTCATGACTCCCATTCCAACCCCCAAGGCCACACACTTTCTTTCTTGTATATTCAGGTTCTCCTTGTTCGCTGGCAATGTCTCCAAACTTTGTCAACTCCAACATTTCATTAGTACATTCCTAATTTATGCTCCAAGGTCATTAATGAAAATGTTAAATAAGATGAGTCAGACTGATCCTTGACGAGCTCCGCTAATGAGCCCTTTTCCTGCCCTATGCTTCCCCTTTCACAATCTGTTGCTGTCTCCCCTTTTAGCCATTCCTCACCACTCTCACATGAAGCCCCATCTCTTCCCGCTTAACTACATGTTTCCCATGTGGCACTTCATCAAGTGCTTCACTGATGTCCAGACAGATTAGATCTGCATTTCCTTTGTCCGAGGAATTGGTTATTTTACCAAAGAGACATGTCAGCTTACAGTGGTGTGAGCTACCTTTTATACATCCAGCTAGAATTGATCCCACTCACCATAAACTTCCCCTATCTTTGTTTCTCTCCAGAACGTATCCCAGACCCTTATAAAAAAAGCAAAGTTGCATCAAGAAGCCTTTAGGTCCCTGGATTGCTCTTCCAGGGCCCAACCCAGATATATATTTGCTCTTCAGATCTGTGCTACATCACCTGTTTGATATACCTATTGAAATATTTGCTGTCATTTTGTATTTCCAGCACATCCAGAAGACTGGCTCAAGCTCAGTTCGCACAGAAGTGTGTGCCTTTTCAAATGACTCGATGCGTGCTTTGATTCAACACATTTTAACCTATACATTACTCATTCACTGTGATTATTCGTTCGAGGATTCGATATCTAAGATTTATTATTCAAACACTGTAATGAGTAAACCTACCACAAACCACATGGTATTATTTCCCGAATCATTATTGTGCTCTCAAATTGTATCCCCTGACATTAGTGAGCTCCACCTGAAACTGCTTTGTTTGCTCTGTTACAAATGAGTTTAAGATACTGATTAACAAACTTGGGTTTGAGAGCCTGAAAATTATTTCCTAGGACTATCCAAATGGATAGGGACAGAGGAAGAAGCCCTCTTGCAAAAGGCAATGGAAAGGTAAGGTGGACTCAGTTAAGGCAGTATTCAGACCAGAACTTACTGAAATTATCATCTCTACTGTACTCTATTTTGTCCAGGTCTTGATTTCTGAGCATAACCCAGTATTTTATTATGATTTTATGCTCATTTTGAAAATAAAAATTAATCCTTTGCTACTTCATCCAAGGGAGGTCATTCTGGTTTTGCCTTTCTTCAGGCAGGTTTGGGTTTACACCTGATTTACTTTAATATAGTTTCACCTACAGGCTCAACCTCATACAGCTCATTCATAGACCTACCATCACTGTGTTCATGGGCACCCTGCCATGCTGTGCACGTTACATGCCACCTCTGTCACACCGGAGACTGGTGCCACTTTCTGGGTGATAAAAGTCACAGCTCAGACCACAGAGAATACCAGCAACCAGCAACCACTTGCAAGAACAGATATAAGAGGGGCTTAAAATACAATCATTTGGGAATTCTTAGTGGAGTTCCTTCCTGAATAGTAACTCATTCATTTGATGCTATTAAATATACTCCAAAAAAATCAACATAAACTGGAAGGGTAAAGGCCATTATGGAAACCAGCTTTCATATTCTCTATTCCACTTGCACTCCCTTACAAAGCAAAGAGCTTGTATTGTACATTGCAGCTTGTGTAAGGACAGGGACAATAGCTTTTCATGCACATTTTATCAGGATTTTAGCTGCTGTACCATATAGAGAAATATGTGATAAGTGCATTATTAAAATTATAACTATGTTTTAATCACAACGTAACAACCTCACAGAACATCCCTCTACAAGGCAGGCAAACCCAATAATGTTCAAATCTGATTCTGAATTTTGAGCCCTCCATGTTTGAGTGGGTTCAAAATTAAGTAAAATGAGTTTATCTATCCTTATTTCTGTAATAATACTTGGTACTTAGCACTTTTCATCTTCAAAGCACTTTACAAACATTAACTAATTAACTATTAATTGGTAAATTTGAAAAGGTTGATAGGTGAGGTGAGTTTCGGATAAGACCCAGCAATACGAATGTTTAGTTTATCTGTGAATTACATAATCATTAGTGAATCATAGAAATTAGAAATGAAAACGACCTATAGGGTCACCCTGTCCAGCCTGCTGCCATTACAGGATTTTCCCTTACAATATATTCTCAAGTGCTTTGTCTAGTTTAATTAGAAATTATCCAAGCAATGGGGCTTCCACCATTTCCCTTGGGATATTCCTCCTTAGTCTAATGTATCTTTCTGTTAGGAGGTTGTAATATTCAACATAAGTTTTTCCTTGTCATTTCATCCCATCATTTCTATGTATACCCTCTTGGACCATTTCAAACTATTCCTATGCAGTTCGATTCCATGCAAAATTTTTCACCTTTGATCCTCTCTGGGTCAGTCTGGCCCAGAGCCACCAGATAAAGGAAAGTATTCCTGAAGACAGAAAAGCTAGCTTTTATTGCCACTGAAGGCCAATTCCAGCCTAAGCTGTATTCTACATTAAACCACCTCATCTCCCTTCTCTTTGGAAGGTGGATTCTGATGTACTTTGAGCTCAGGTATCAGCCTGGGCAAATCTCTCCCCCAGTACAACCAGCATTACTCCTTGTCCATATAATTTATACAGACTGTGGGCTTCTCAGAGTGACTGTCAATGCATTGTCCCTGAAGCCCATGCAGCCAACACATGGCTCTTCAGCCCTGCATCAGCCCCAGTCTAGTACCAAGCCTAAGCGGCGGCTTCTTTTTGTTCGAACAAAATCCATTCTTTTCAACCAAGAGGTCCCAGAGATAACCCTAAATGACCTTGTTGCCAGGACAAATTGAGGCATGTTGCTGTGAATTAAAGCAGAGCTATGGAGTTAGACAAAATACTGTATTGTAAAAGTATACTAAAACACAAAATAGTATCATGAAAAAATCACTGTACCTCATAATTTCTTCACATCCTGGGCAAGACCCAGGATTCATGGGTTCTTATGCTACCTCTGACACTATAAATGTTCTAATTTCTGTCTGGACATCCCATTTTCCTGTCTGTCTCCTCCTAAAGTCCATTTGCATGCTTCTCCAACTCCTGGACCAATACTGTTTTGGCTTCATGGATGTCTTACGTATTATACACTCATTTTCTAGGAGCAGTCAGCTGGATCTGAGTATTCTTCCAATCCAAAGTAACCCAGGGTTTCCCAATGTCACAAGCTTCCTGTATTGTATCATTCATTTTCTGTGCTGGGGAATCACAGGAAGATGTGAGATGTGACATCAATTGGTCTATTTAAAACTGTTGTTCAGCTGATCCAGATTCCTGAAATAGCATCACAGGTCTTTGCTAAAGATAAATAGGTCTGCTAGCTTGTCCAGATGATCTCATATCATATAAGAAAAGGTTGATTTGAATTTGGGACCATTTTTTTTTTTTATTTCCTATTGTAAAATCTTTACAGTGAAAATCTAAATAAACTCTAGCTATATAATGAACAAAGACAAACATCTGCCACCCGTGTGATTTCCCTTCAGACTATGATAACAGATCACTTCTGGCCAGTTTACTGCAACAAAAATAAAGCTGAGTATTTAAAGTTCTAAAAATAAACAAACAGAAGTAAATATACTTGACCTGAGATACTCAGTTGAGAAGCCAGGTCAGGCTGTTTTAATTTGTTATGACCCAAAAAAAGCTGATGAAAGTTTTTACAAGATTGCATTGAGGTCCCCATCCATGGTAGTGCCTGGACAAGCCATGGTCCAGAGCCAGCCTGATCTACTAGGCGAAGGGATGAAAGCATGAATCAAGACTCTTGAGACCATGCCAACTCCTCCAGCAAAGAAAGCTCCATGTACATAAAGGAAAACCTAAAGCTGTTTCCTCAAAGGACTTTGAAGGGTTTCCCACATGTGCTGCAAGTCGCTTTCTTCCACCAGTGACTGTAACAGCACCACTAATAATTCCAAAATTCTGCAACAACTTGGATCCAAACTTTGAAGGCTCTTTTAGCTCTGAAGGAGATAAGCTTTCAGTCCAGTAGAAAGAAAAAAAAAAAAAAAAAAACAAAACAAAAAAAAAAACCACAAACCAACACCCCACAACAAAAACTGTGAGTTCTTCTACAAAATCAACCAGTTTATTTTCTTATAATGGCATGCAAAACATTGCAAGTTTGAAGATGTATCAGCAATTGTTGTCAATATTTTGTAGTCCTCGATTCAGTATTTACCTGGAGGGACAATGTTCGCTTTATAGAAGTCATTATCTGCCTATCATTTTTCCAGCTTCTGGTACTTAAAAAGTAGTCAATTTGACTTTTATTTTTCAAATTATAGAAGAAAATAAATGTTCTCCTTTCTTGTGCACCACAGAAGCACATAGCTAGCAGTATTAAATACAGACAATTCAACTGCAAGCTATTAGCATTTTTATTTCATTTCTTAATTTGCAGGGAAACTATCTTACAAAAAGAAAATGAAAGAGACTAAGCATCTATAGAAATAAACTTTGGTGCTTCTCTGCCAAAAAATTCTCTTTCACACCAGGGGTAAGATTTTATAAAGCAGCTAGTGATGTATGGGTGCTTTGTTTGGAAGGTCATTTCAGAAGGGGCTACACACAACCCACCTGAAAATTATGCTTCTTCCAGTGTCACACCGGGCATCTAAAAAAACATACAACCAAACCCAGTGGTCCCTTGTCTGCACAAGAAATCTCATCTCTTCATAAGCCAAAATAGTTTAATGGCATTTTAGTCACACGTGAGTACAGGTGGTAGAGCCTGGCAGTTTTTTCAGACTGGTAACAAGGATAAAATTACATTCATATATAATTAATACATGCTCAGTCATTTTTAAAGAAAGATATTTTTCAGGCAGACATTCAAAGAGCTAAGTTTTGGTTTTCACTGGTGCTAAAACATTTCCCAGAGATGTGTGTGAGTGTGCGTGACTGTATAAGGGAGAGAGAGACAACTTACACACTGCTCAAAATAAGAAAAAAACCCCAAACTTAAATGTCACGTTATACACTTGAATAACATAATTTGACAAGTTGCCAAAAACCCCACAAACAGAAACTCCCAGCCCGCCAAAGCGTATAGGACACATGAAGTTGTTCTCACAGCCATTGAATACTCATATGGACCCATCCCCTCTCAAAGCCCAGTCTCTCATTTGGTCAGGTCACATGTAGATTGAATGAGACCTTGCTGGACTCGCTGTATAACTTCACAAATCCCATCTCACTGCTTGGTACGATGCAGGGGGGACCCCAGGGTCCAGGAGGTGGAGAGGAACCCCGCCACAACAGCAGCAGTGGCACGGGTCAGGGCTGAGCCACGGCAGAGGGTCACGGTGCAGACGCTCACCCAGTGTGTCCTCACATTGTCACTTCTATCAGTGGATGGGACCAACTCCCTACATTTTTTATTTTTTTTTCCTCCCCTGAAAATCAAAAAGCGGTTCTTGAGTTGGTCGAGAGCCAGCAAAAATGAATAGTAATGAGCCAATTTCAATAGAAATAGGCTCATTACCATGCCAGCGGCTGATAAAACCAAATGCTCTCAATTCTCTCCAGCAAACGAGGTGCTGGAGGCAGTGTCCACCCTCCTGCCTGCAGGAAATAACTCACAATTTCAAAATTAAAAGAATCAAAATACAAGTTGGAGTTTATTCCTATGTTCATACCTCCGTCCCCCTGCAGGGTCGTTTCTAACTAGCTGGCAAAAAAGCTTAGATACTGCTCAGAGTCTTTTTCATGAAAAGAGGAAAAAAAAAAAATATATATTTTCTGAACATTGTTCACTCCCTGAATGGCAATGGGAAATCCTGTGTAAACTCCAGCAAAAGAGACTGTCTAAGGAGCTTCTTTGAATTCAGCACATTTCTCCGTGCACAACAGGAGGCTACAGGTATTTTTCAGAGTGGCAGAAACCTACTTGCAATTTCTCAATTGAAAAAAAAAAAAAAAAAAAAGAAGAAAAACAAAACACCACAAAAAACCCACAACAACCTTAAACCAAAACCCTAACCAAGCAAACATAAGTCTCTCAAGCCAAAAACCCTGAACTAAAACCCTAAACCAAATAAAACTGTAAACCTCTCAAGCCATAAAACCACCACACAATGACAGGAAAGTGATGATGAACAAATTAAGATGATTCGGAGAAAATAAAGAAACAGAAAAATGATTTCTCACACTCTTGATTTCTCCACACATCACCTGACAATGGTAGGACATGAGAAGTGTGACTAGGTCTGCTTTACTCTGAAGAGCTAAAATCACTCCATTTTTACCCCAAAAGTGATTTGGACACGGGGACTATGGGCTGGAGAGGGTCTCCTTGTATGGCAGAGAGCACCCAAAACACGTGGAGCTGAAACACGTTGGCGCCAATGTTTGGCCTCCGAAGGAGGGACAGACGGACGGACATCAGGACATACAGTGCATCCCCACATTGGCATGCTTTGCCAGTGAAAATTACTGGAATCGCCCCCCCTTACCTCCCAAACTTAACAGAGGAAGAAACCAAAGCCAAATTTCAGGAGAAAGAACTCAATACGGCAGTAAATTGAGTATAAACACCTCCTGTCAGACACATTTCTAAAGCAGAGTAATTAGCAGGGCAGGGTTTTTAACCAGAGGAAACAGAGCAGCCTGTAACATTACCTGGCTGCCCAGATTTCTCCCATTTTCATTTTTCCATGCAGGTTCAATATTTGGTGGGCACCCCCTTTTCCACGTCTCCCTCTCCCTGGCAGACAGTCCCCTCCACCCCCAGCCAAGGCTCCCTGATTGTCTGCTTGGTCAAGCCAGCAACATTTAGCCTTCAAAAATTATTTTCTCTTCTGCCATAAAATCTTGCAAGGCTTTCCATTTTAGCAGCTTGAGAATTTTAACTATCCCCTCTTTGCCCTGCCAGCCATTTAAGCCCTGAAACTACAAGCCGGCTGAGTGGAGTACATCATCTGTAAACTCGACTTGCCTAGTCAGGGGATCTGGGGGGCTTTCTGCAGCACTGAAATAGAGCCTTTTAACACTGAACGGTGCAAATTGTCCACTGGGGACAACTTCAAATGTCTCTACAATGCATATTTCGCAGCGCTTACTGGCTGGCTCCGGCTGAGCTGCTACTACTTATTTAGGAGCCTACAAAAACTATTTTATAGATTTTGTTTTGCTAGAGTAAATATTAAGTTTTAAATACATTAAGAAAAATCAGGGCAGGAAGAGAAACAGATTAAATAAACCTTTCAGAGAGACTATTTACTTTGTATTTGTATTTTTTTTAATGAACTCCTTTCCCCGAGGTCAAGACACTGACATTTTAGTACACATAGACTTTAAAAATGAGGACACAGTCTCTCGCACACACGCTTACTGAAGGCAGCTCCTCTTGTTAATATTAAACTTTTCTATCTGGTTATGACATTGGCTGATATAATAAAGCAGCGATAGTCTTATTATTCAAGCACTGCTCTGATAAATTATCTACACTAATTCTGGAGCCAAAGTTGTCTGGTTCCAGCTGGTGTTGCTTAGATCTGTCTTAAGTCATTAGGAATCAGTGGAAAACTCTTTTTCAGAGTCCAGACTTGACCCTTTCTTGTCCCCAGAACATCTATGTGTGTGTATTTGTGCCCCAGCATGCTCACACATGTACAAAACACGTCCTGATTACTAATTCACTTCAATCAAGATTTATTGAGAATATTTTGGCTTCTGGGGTTTTTGTCCCCCTTAATCTCTTTTTTTTCCTTTATGTTATTTGAGGAAGGTGATGCACTGTAACTCAGCATCACCCACAGAGCAACTCTTCAAAGACAAAAAAAAAAAAAAAAAAAAAAAAAAAAGTCAAGCTACAACTAATTCAGGCAGATACACCCTTGTTTAGCGATGGAATTTCAGAGCTAAGTCTCTCTGTGCACTGGTAGGAATGACAGTGTAGCCTGAACTTTCCCCAGCCTGCCCCTGCAGTCCTTTACACCTTCCATACTTGTATGCATGCTTTGGATGTGCACATACAAAGACATTTTCCCCTGGCACTGCCTGATGCAGATGTTCACACACGGTATTACCACAGATAAATTTTACAGCTGGGCTGACAAACACAGATACTGAGCAGCGACTTCCCTCCAAGCAAAGTATAAACTTTGACTGTTTCCCTTTACACAGGACTTGGTCTTGAGGTCCATTTTGGAGCTGATGGAGCCCATGGTGGCAGAGAGCTGGTCCCGTGTGAGTTCAGATGTCTCTGTTCAAACTGCACATTCACATTTTATTCCATCTTGCAAAGACGGAGTCTGAAAAAACCCCTGAGATCACTTAACTCACCTCCTTGCCAGCACACTGTTGTTGCCCTACAATTCATTTCTCAGTAGATCACCCAGTCTGGTTTTAAATGTCCCCCAGTTACAGTTTATCCAAACACAAGTCCCTGGGCTCAGTTCAAGAGTAAATGAATGAAACCCTAGGACCTGCACACAAAGTCAGACCAGGTGACCAAGGGGTCCCTTCTGAGCTTCAAATCTGTGAGTGTAGGAAGCAATGGAGCCTCCAACCTCTTCATCCTGGCAGCAACTCAGCAAGCTCAGACATCCCTCCACCAGAGAATTTTCTTCTCAGTATTTGTTAATTTTGTCCAGTTCTCTCTAATTTGCCTTCCCTTTTCTTGCCCTCTTTGTGCTCCCCAGTCACACTGTGCCCATATCTTTTCTTCACCACCCAGCCCCTTCAGCCCTTAACCCCCTCCACACACAGTCATGTTTGGGCACCTCTTTGCTGCCACATTTCCATGCAAACTCCCATCACCTGAGGATGATCTCAGGGCTTCACTGGAAGCTCTGGTGGCTGCGAGATTTTTCCATGTTAAACCTCTTGTTTACTCATGTTTCTCATCTCTCCCTGTATCATTCCATATTTGCAGCTCCTCGCCATCTGATATAATCTGGGAGTATTTTCCTTATTCCGCATCATTAATGAAGATGTTAATTAACACGAGAACACACGCCGCGGTAACTCACCAGAAGCCTCTTTGCAACTCTGCGTCTCTCTGCCCAGCTTCTGCCTTTGTTTCTGGTCCTTCCACCGGTGTTCGGGGCACACAGCAGAGTTCACACTCCTGCAAAAGTCAGAGAGACAGCACAAATGAAATGCGGGAGGATTCAGGAATGCCTCCTCCTGCCCTCGCTGGCACCCTGATAAAGTGTGTGTGTCCCCTCGCCCTCCTCCTGCCTGCTTCTGTTTGCCCATCTGTAAAATGGGGGCCATCAGACAGGTAGGGTGGGAGAAAAGCACAGAAGCTGATGTACAACACCCTTCAGGAGCGCAAAGTGATGTTGGCAGCGTTGCTGCTAGCTTCTCCGATAAAATATCCTTCTCTATTCCTTGAGTAAACACAAGCCTTAATTCACATACACACAAAATTAAGCGGGAGCTAAACCTGCAAATGAGGCTTAAGGCAAGAAAGCAAACCAGACCAATAGCCAGGGAAATCTGGGCAATACACACATGTAAAGGTATGCCTAGGCACATGTATGTATTAGGAACTGTTGATTCCCCACTGTGATTAGGAGGTTATTAACACTAATAGAAAATTACAATTTGCTTAAGTTTCCCAGGAATCTTCATGTAAGAGGGCCCAGCAGCTCAGCCAGCACGTCTTTCTATTCCAAATTGGTTTATATTAGCCTATTCACAAACAGACCCAGAGTCCTCCCCAGATAAAACCTGCACCAGCCATGCATTTTTCCAAACACAAAGTAGCTTTTTTTCACCTCTTTAAAGAAACAAACTCTCTTTACGGATGCAAAATCTCAGCAGAACCAAATCCTTTTAAAACAGCTCCGGCAGCATCCTCACTGCATCTCTCCCAGGTAAATTATCAAAAAGCATCTTGCACGAGAAGCCCTTAACAGAGACCTCTAAATAATGTTATTTTTACATGCGGAGAAAGCTCACAGGCCCGCCGCAGCCCAAAACCAGCCCTTTTTCGAGGAAAGATGAGTCAGGAGGAAAGGGCAGGTCAGCAACCCACGCTCGAGGTCGCCTCTGTACAAACACCTGCTTGCTCGCAGCTCGCACCTGCGCTGACTCGCAAACACAACGGGCCGGCTCTATCGATACAGCCCTCTGCCCTGCGCTGCGGGGGGAGCCGCAACCTCCTTTGCAGCTTTAACGAAAGGCAATGAAAGGGAAGATTTTTTTTCTTCTTCTTCTACCGGCCTCAGAAGGTCAAGTTTCTCTCCCTCCGACGTCGTACTTCTGAAAAGACTAATTGGGCCTTAAAGATTGCAGGTGTCCTGCCAAGTGAGTGCAGTGGTGCACGCTCCCCATGAGTTAAAGGATGCCTGCAGAAAGCAGTTTCTTTATGTGACCCATAGGTTTTCACCCAGATCCTTTCCAGACATGCAGATGCCTGCACAGAAAGAATAAAATAACATGGAGAACACCAGGGGGAAATTTTCCCCTGGGGCGGTCAGCTGCCCTCCACCCTGTATCAGTGGGTCAAGCATTTCAAAAGGTCTGCTTCAAGTGTTTTTTTCCACACTGTACACTAACTAGCTCACCACCGCCATTAACTGCCAGGTATAATATATATGTAAGAGCGAACAAGGCTATTTACTTATCTTCTTCCCCCCTGCCCTCATTTTGTTTGGGTTTTGACTTAGCGTCAAGTTTATTTAAAGTCTTAAGGCTCTCCCTCTCCGCCCTCCTGGTGCTTGCAGGAGCTTTTCCATGCAGATGACATGCCAGCAGAGCCTTGCCAGGACACGATGGCCATGGCCAGCAGACGCTTGCTGAAGGCAGCGTGCCACCAACAATGGCACTGGGGATGTGACTTATCAGAGTAACTCACTGCAGTGCTTCAGCTAAGGCGTTATCTGTCCCTGGCCCAACACACACTCCCCAAAAACCCAGGCATTTCACACGTCCCTCCTTTTAGATTTTGTCATTAGCAGCTTTTGTATAACACTCCTCTTTCCTCTGTCTCTGCTTCCAGGGTTCAACTGTCTTGATCTCCCATCAACTCTCCATTCAACCTCTGATATCTGTCTTCAAAAATATCCAGTGAGGTCAAGTTATGTTTCCTAGACACCGTGTTCACTCTGCAAAGCAGGAGGGACAGAGGGCTTGACGAGCCATTCATCCCCTCCAACAACAACCAACATGCAGGAGAAGCCCTGAGCACGCAGCAGCAATGGTCTGGCAGTAAACAGATGAACTTTGTCCCAACACAACACTGGGGTCAGGGATGTCAGAGATCACCCTGGATTCAAGTTTTTGATTTTTCCAAAGGGAATGCACCAGAGATGAAACGCTGTGTGAGGAGATAAAGATTTTTTCCCTCTGAATTGCTTAATATGTTGGCTTCCCCTATATTGTTAATAATAATGTCATTAGGACCTGATTTGATGCATTTTTTGCTACATGTTCACCAAATTGATACAAGAAAACAACAGTTAGGAGTGTTAGTTCTCTACAAAAACCCTTGGAGCAAGTACCAGGTATCACTAAGCCACCCCAAAACCAAGGATTCAACACATAACTTTTAGGGATCCTCCACTCCCTTCTCCAAATGTGCAAGGGAAACATCTACATAAGGCTTGAGCTTTCTCTTCTTAAAAGCCTGATCTTTCTGTTACTACACAGCCCCATGGTGGACAGCAAGGGCGATCCCCTTACCCAGCCCCAAGCCAGCAAACACACCAAAACCCTATGAGCATGATGAAAGATGGGCATGGACTGATCCACCTGGCTAGGACATAAGCGTGGTGGGGCTGCCAAAACCTAAGGAGTTATTTACCCTTCTCTTACCCTACTTAAGCTAATTAAGGTAGAGTTCCCCAATTCCCCCAAGATGCCAGGCTGAGCAGAGCCAGCTGCTGCAGCAAAGCCACCACCACGGGCACAGTAAAAGCCCTGCTTAATTGCAAATGCAACCATCAAAATTCAGACCAGGGCTTTAGTGCCCCCAAAAGAAAATAAACACAAGTGTTCCTGGAGACTTAAAGATGCTGAGAAGAGGCAAAGCAAATTCAAACCTTTCCCCTCGCAAGTTTGGGTTTAAGCCTCCATCCCCATCAGAAGCGCCCGCATCGGTTGAAAGCTGCTGGGTTCTCCATTGTTCTCCTGGAGATACCAGATAAGTTTTAAACAGCCACAAAAACTGTATGACAGAGTCCATCGATTTGACAACCACCCCTGTGGAGTTGCTGGGGTTGAAGGTAATCTGGTGCTCATAAAGAGGGGCAGCATCTGTGCTTGGAAGGGGAAGTATATTTTACATAATTTCAATCAAAACAACAAAAAGCAAGTTCTTTTGATTTTGAATGCAAACATCCAGCTACCCCCTGGTGCTCAAACAGCCAGGATATATTTTAGGGGGAAAGCTCCCTACCTGCCCTGGGTGAATTGTGTCTAATGTTTTGAGGAGGATTAAATGAAGGGGTCAAGCAGCAAACAATAAAAGAGTGAAACTTCAAAAAAAATACCAGCCCTAAAGGCCTAAGCCTTTTCAATATCTCTCTATTTCAGGGGAGATTGCCATCTCTCATGTCCTACCTGAATCCAGAAACAGATAACTATTACACAAAACAAATGTTGACAAGTGAGTGCATAGCAGACACCAGCGAGGCGCTGGAGGGATCTGGGGAGGGCGTCAGGAGAGAAGCATCATCTCCAAAACCCTGCCACAGGAGATGGAGTTGACAGTCAGCTACCATTGGTAGCTTCGTGCTTTTCTGCATGAAGAAAGCCGCCCCTCCACACTCATGCCACTGTCCCAGGCTTGAGCCACGCATCTGGACACCAGACCAAAATTCCCAGCCCAAACAGTGCTAACTGAAGCTCCAAGGCCAGCTGCTTTGCACCAGGCACCCACTGCCCTTCCTCTCACACCACCACGGTTTCCATCCTGTGACCGACCAGCCATTTCAGGAGGGCAGCCTCCTTGTAAAGCTCACATTGAGATCACCAAAGCTTAAGTCTTCAAAACACCAATATGGATAAATAAAAGAGCAGACTCGGTTTCTTTCCTTCCTACCTTCCCTTCCCTGCAAAGGAAACAAAATTTAGCGTGATAAATGGCCATCTTAAACCCATGTAATCATTTTAACGCGATGAAACAAGATTTGCTCGAGTTACTTGAGGCTCTAAACTTTTGAACGAAAGGCAGAGGCGACCTGGCACAATCCAGCACAGCCAAAGCAGACTTGCTCCGGGGAGAAGGGACGGATCCTGTCTCGCCCTTCGATACTGCCTCCCTGAGTAACTTGCCTTAAGTGTGCCTTCACAACAGCTCCAAATTAACACCATCACTATATACTGAGTGTGTCAGCTGGGAAGCCCAAGAGAGCAGGAGAAAAGGTGGGGATGGCTCAGAAAAACATGCATTTTTAGGATCATCCACATGCTGAACCAGCGAGAGCTGAGCATCTCAATTTTTGCAGAAGTTTACTACTGGTCTCCATTTTACACACTCAGCTTTCTCCATCAGCATCTCACCTCTGAAGCGAAAAAGAGTCTTTTGGAAACCAAACCAAATATCTTTGCATTTCGCCATTTAGGGAGGGCAGGATCTGGTTCAATTCAATGCCCAGGTGCAAGTGGGAATTGCAAACCGTTCACTTCCTTTCCAGGGATGAAAAAAAAAAATCCTTAGCTGAACCAATATGCTTTTTTCCATATTTAATAATTTGATTTTGAAGGCTAGTCATATCAAAGAGCAAAATATTCAATATCGTTAATTCAGTTTTGCAAAATATATTCTTAATTTAAAAATGATTTTGCTCGGAGTGGTAGTGTAGTAATAAAGCAGGTATTGACCAGATCTTATTGATTGTGCTGTCCTCGGGCAAGGAACACTGACCTTGCTCACACTCTTATTGCTTACGCTTTCCCTGGCCGCCTTCATCTATGCCCGCTCAATAATATATTATTAATATATATTTTTAGCAAAAACTGTATGTTACAAGGTTAGGGCTTCTTACTGATTTTTTTTTTCCCCTCCATGCTGCTCTGCCTTTGGGGTTCTTTAGGGAAGAAAAGATTTTGCAGCTGAGTTGCTCCTGGGCTGCTGTTCACAAACACCTTTAAACCAAGTCGCTTTGCTGAGCTGATGGAGTCCAGGCACATCTTTCCCCTCTCTTTTTAATTGAAAGATTGTTTGGTTGCCAGTCCTTTATGAGACCAAAATTCACCAAGTAAATATAGTCAAGGGAAGAGCTATATCTCAGGTACTTAAAAGAAAGATAGCATGTATTTCCAGCGAGATCAAGAGTTAATGCAATTTAATTGTTGATCGTTCTTTGGAGATAATAACTGATTGGAGGGCCCAATTCATCATTGCCTTGCACTTGAAACTGTCATTTTACACCTAAGTCAAGGTGGGATTAAGAGCGTGGGACAGATGTGCTGGCCCTACCAGACCACACTCCCACACCCTCACAGCACCAGCACCAACCAGTGACCACCTCACCAGGACCCAGCACCTGGCTCCAGTGTCCTTGTTTGACCACACTGTGCTCTCAGATGTCACAGAAGCCTACAAAACCTGCCAGTTACAAGCAGTTTTGCAGGCATGAAACCCAGACCCGATCCACACTCCAAGACTTTGCTTTGGGTGTATGTCTTTTTACTAAAAGTAGAGGTGTATCTAAATGATGCACTGATCCAGTTTTGTTCACAGCATTTTATCCATTATTGACCAGTTTTTATTAGGCACCAGAAAAGCTAACCAGGAGCAAGATATAAAAATCAACACAAAGAGCAAAATCAGCTGCTGATTTGCAGCCTTTGCATGTAGAGGCACCGGGGCAGAAGTCTACAAACAGGGTTGTCTCAGAGGAATAGATGTGATAAACTATTTACTGATCAAGGTCCTTAACAGGCAGTTAAACTTGGCCCCTTCAGCTGGTTAATTCTGTAAGTCACCTATTTTCCTCATGCATTAGCAGGAGTTATCTGGAAAAGAAGCAGAATGATCTGTGATCTACCTGCAGGATGCATTGCAGTGCATTGCCGAGCCCACAACGTGTACTGGTATTTGCATGTGCAACTCGTAACTGGGAGCCGAATGTTCAATGATACTTTTGTATGAATGACACCATGAAAAAAAAAAAAAAAAAAGTAAATTGTATTGCATTGTATTACCAGCCATTGAGGGCTCTTTTGTTTAGTTTGATAATATTACATGTTTAATAAAACACTGTTGAATTTTGATTGCATCTTGTGAGCACAGTCCTTTATCCTTTCGCCAGCTGGCTGATACAAAAGCTTATTTTCTTTTTAAAGACATTTTAATTCCCAATCTCCATCTTTCACTCCCCGGGTGAGCGGGAGCTGGGGGCACGGGGAAGGCACAAAGCCAGGCCTAACACTGACCAGCTTCGTCCAGGCACTGGGGGGGTCAGCCCAGGATGCCCCTGGGAAAAAAAAGAGGCACACAAGGAGATGGATAGATGCAGGTGGGGGTGGGAAGGCATTGGTTGGGTTATTTATGCCTCTAAATGAGTAACAATGAGCAGCCCCAGCATTCAGCTAATTACTTTGCTTTGCATCAGCATGAGAGCAAGCAGAAACACACACTGCACATACAGCCCTGGCTTTTCTTCAGTATTTTTTACCCTCCAGTGGAAGTGATCAACAAGTTCACCTTGCATCAGAGCTGCATCAATCAGATTTGATTAAATCCCGAACCATGGAAAATTTCATAAACTCCCCTTCATGATCAATTTATGTGGAAAGTCCCTTTTCAATGCTTTGAGATGCTCAGGATGTTTCCAGGGGCTCCTTCAGCATCTGAGGAGCTGATGTCTAACTTATGGACATCTCACATGCATCCAAGTACCGTTGCCTCCCTGAACCCCACTCTCTAGCCACACCAGTAAATCGAATTTTCCTGATGCACAGACTCTCAAACTCAACCATCTACACCAAAAGAAAAGAAAAAAAAAAAATAAAACAACAACAAAAAAGCTGTTAAGGTAACTCTGGTACACTTTGGTGTTGGGCCAATGGGGAATTACCATAAGTCAGCCCCGGCCCATACTTCGCAGATCAAGAGCTCAATAGCATAGACAGGATCAGGCCCTTAGGACCCAGACTTGTCTAAAACTCAAAATTGTGCACAGCTTGCTGCAAGAATGGTAATATAGAGTAGAAACATCTCAGTTTAAGCACTTAGAAAGACTGCTCCCCTGTAACTCCTCCCTTTGCCCTCTCCAAAATCCCAGCAAGAGCTTCCACCAAAATTTTCATGAGATAGGAAAAAAATGGGTAAAAACACACCCTTTTCCACTTTCATCTCTGCTCCATCTCATCAGCCACACATTTGGGGCCTGTATCTAATATTTCTTGAGGTCAGAAAAGAGTTGGCTGGATTATAGGAATACAAATGGATTAATTTGGGGTGGATCAGATGCACAGCAAAATATAAGTTTGTCTTGTATTAGCATAACAGTGTCATAAAAATGTAGATTCAGAGGCAGAGATTATTTGTGGTACTGTTAATATGTTGTTGCTATAGCAAAAGATGTACACAATATTTACACTGTATTTGACCACATAAAACATGTCGTATACAGACACAATTTTTCATTAGATGAAAGAGAGCCAGAGGGCTCTTCACGCTGCCAGTGCTAGCGCTCCTGATATTTTTCCTTATTTTTTACCTTCAAGAACAAATACAGTTTTAAACCATCATTACTGTATTTGGAACAGTTAATATTTCATATCGTGACATCGCTGCTCAGAGGTAACAGGTTTAGTTGATTACTATTTGTTTATAGTGCTGGAGAAACCTGCAATCATAGGGAACATAAAAGGATTGCAATTAGATCTATTGGTTGAGAGCTGCACTTCTCTGACCCACTGTAAAGTGCTTAGCACTATCAAAGAGATAATGCCTACTTGCAGCTGGCACATCTGTACATAATAACATGGGCTACATTGACACAGCCACTAAAGACTGCCACTACCCTCTTTAACTAGAAGCAGAAAACAGATCATGCTTTTAAAGAGTGTATCAACAAAAACCCTTCCACACTTCGCCAGGATTAGCACGCTTGCCGTTACAAGAAGCTTTTCCTTTTCACTCCTGGTTCTTCAGAGAATCCAAACAGAGACTTTAAACAAAAGGCCAGGGACACATCCAGGCTTGGCATTGGGGAACATCATTTTCTTGGATTGCAAGCTTGTATCAGGGATGAATTTTGCTCTCCTGGCTCTCTGTGAAGTGTTTCTCTAGGAAGGTAAATTTGGGGGAGGCTTGCACCAGTATTTCATAAGGAAACCTGCTTTGCTCTCATGGAGCGGGCAGAGCAGGACCTGCTCCCACCTCAGTGAGTCAATTCCTGAGGCCGCAATTCCTGATAGCATCCGTTTTAAAGGAATTCAATGCCACTCAAGTTCAGGACATGCTTAAATATTTTCTCAACTCGTGGCCTGAATTGGCTAAACCTCATGGGGGAGCATCATGCATTTAGACTGGCCGATCCATCCAGAATTTGCTTTCGTAAGATGAAACCACCTATTCCAGGGAAACAGACCGAGCTGGAGTCTCATGGTGCCTGCATTTCACTGAAAAGTTCGCTTTCAGTTTAGCTGCATAACTGTATCCCTCCTTTCTCCCTCAACACCACTGCCCTGCTGAAGTGTGCTGTCAAGCTCTTCACCAGAAAGCAAACACCAAGAGCACATGAACATTTCTCAGCATCTCATTGCCCACACAGGATGCAAAACCCACTGCAGCAAGTGAAAACCCTCTCGTTGACGCCGGCTGGCTGCGGATCAGGCCTTAGACAAGCAAAACCAAAAAGAGCAAAGGAGAAACACCAGCAACAGGTTTTCATGTGCGTTTTCTGCGCCTCCAACATCCACATCCCTTCAAAAATGCCTTGAAACAAGTCCTTGGGCAAGGGTCAGGCTCAGCTCTTCTGGGTGCAGGGGGATTGAGGGGCACCAGCCCCGGCTGAGGATGTGACAATGCTCCTCAAACGGACACGTAACCCCTCATGAAGGATGTGCACCCATGTTCCCTCATTCCCATAGCACCAAGCCAAGCAGACATCTCAACCAACTGAAAACTGATACATTTAAAACCGATATAAAAGGCTATCTATGATAAAAGGCAAGGTGCAATTAATCCTGTGGAATTCACTGCCTCATGCTCTCACCAAGAGTAACAGTTTAACACATTGAAAAAAGGGATCACACAACTATATGACTGAAGAGGATGTCCCACCTTGTCTCACTGACAGCAGTAAAGGACTCCCACTACAAGGGAAATTCCAAATTTCCACATGAAACTGAACTTAAGAGGCTGCAGTAGGGAAAAAAAAATATAAATAAAATGTTTGGATTTGACCTCCTCAAAATATTTGACGGGTATATGGTCAAAACCTTTCATTTTGATATAATTTAGGGTGTTTTTTTCCTAGTTTACTAAACTCAATTTCTATGTTACATTGTAACTTATAGATAGCAAAAAGATTTTTACTATTGCTGTATTATTACTTTTATGTTGGGCCAAATAAGCTGGCTACTACTGTGTTATGACTGAAAGAGTGAAAAGCTTTAGATGTTTATATTTTAACATTATAACATGTAACAAAGCTTTCAGTGGAGTAGTCAAAACAAATCCAGGTGCTATTTCACTGAAATGAGAGATAGCAAGTACACCAGAGCTACCCCTGGGCATGCATGCTCCGGGCCACGCCACGCTCGATGCTCCAGCAGAACTGTGATGGGAGCTGGTGTGACTTCTGTTTGGCACCTTGATGCTACTTTGGGATTGGATTATCAGCACTCCCTAATCCATCCTGTTTTCAGACACTGATGGTAGCAAAGGACGGAAGCAATAAGCATCAATTTTGGGAACTGGATTGTACCAGCTCTCGTTATTTGAATCTATGGTTTGGGAATTTGGTGCTTTTCTTAAAAGTCACAACTCCTGGAGTCCTATGACTGTAAGTAATTTCAAGTTTGTAGTTGTAACAGTTGCTCATCCTCAGGACTGCAAGGAAAATCTTGAAAAGAAGACCTAGAAAAGCCAACACTCAAAACTGATATAAAATAACCCATGTACCATGCCAATGCATTTTTTGTTGTCTTTTTGGGGAAAGCACCGCCAGACTCATTCTAGTTCAACCCAGACCTTGGTGAGACTGAAGCAGGCAAGACCAAAAGTCTCACAAATTTTCATGAGGATACAGCCAGGGCTTTTTTGTCTTGCCTCTCACTTGTACAACTCCAACACACAAAGAAAAGCTCATGCCATTATCGAGCGGATCATTTGTATTCCTTCCTCTGCCTCCAAGTGCCTTATCTCTCAGCTATATAAAAGTACATGTGGGATCCTGTCATTCAGATTGCGTTGTTCGGATGCAGGCGTAAACACTGGCTTGATTACAACGCAGAAACACTACTCCCTACCAGAAGAAGAATTTACTGCAAAAATCATTGGGTTTGTTTTTGTTTATGTTATAGCACTCCAGTAAGTGGAACAGCTGAGTGTTTATCCTGCTGCAAGGAAATTCATGTTGGTATTTGTAATAAATGGTTTACACTTTCAGGGATAAAACCAATTTTAAAATCTCTGGAAGAAAGAAAAGAAAAGATAAGAAAATATCTCAGCAAAGTTTCCCGCATGCCCTTGCGTTTCCTTCTGCTTCCTTCTCCTGGAAGCCCCAAGCCATCACTGCATGCTCAGCAGCTACAGGTGTGGGACACACCCATGCCCAGAGTGGTCCCAGACTCACCTACCACCTCACCAAAACCCAAACAGAGGCACGGGAAAGATGTCCCTGAACATCAGGGGTCTTTGGGTTTCACATTGTAAAGTCCTGTGAGTGAATTGGGTAGCCCCAGTTTGAAGAGCATGAAGTTCTCCTGCCCAAAGACCCTCCTATCTGAAGGCATGCTCCTCCAGTGGCTGCTTGTCTGGCTCTACTCCCAACCCAGATATTAATTGAAACCAGAAATAACTTGGTATATTCACAAGCAAACCTGTTCCTGTGAGGTTTCCAGCCACGCTCTCTACGAAAACACATTTAAAAAAAAAAAACAAAAAAAACACCCAAAACACTTCATGAGCCCCCTCTCCCCCAATACCCAGGGCAAGATCAGTGAAATTGCTGACACTCTTCAGAGCCTTGGCCTGGGATCTCCCCAGTCATGCCTTTCCTCCAGCTGCAGCTAGATCTTCTCCGAGACCCCCGTCCTCCTGCACAGGTTTCTGTCTGATAACAGGAGATGTTATAGATGTGCAGAGCTTCCTCTGATGGGCCACAGGTGTTTCACACCTGAGAGAGCCAAACACCCCGTTACTGGTTACCACAGATGCCAGCTGCAGGGGAAGACATGTAAATTCAAAGATTTTCCTCTGCTCATACCACTTTTCAAGGGAAGACCCCAGAGATCCTCTGAGCAGTTTCTATTGAACATGGTATGCCCAGACCACTGAGGGATGAATGCAGACACCTGGCAGGAGCCACAAGTCCACCAAAATCACATGCATCTCATTTCTGTGCTGCTCCAGGTCTCTGGAGATAAGTTCCTTATAAACTGCAGAGATAAATTCCCATTCACAGATACGTAAACAAATATCCCACCTAATTTCAAGCCATTTGCTCTGTTTGTGCATGTCTGAAAATGAGCCTTGGCTCAACAATATGTTTGTCAGGTTTCAAAAAATAAGAAAAAAATGTCATAGTACTAATACATTTGAAGCACATCAGCTCTAGTTACACAACATCATCAGAAACCAAACCCTCAAGCCTGCATGGATTTGTACCTGGGAGGTTGAAAAATGCAGCCTGAATGCCTGACATGGGCATTTGGCATTTCTTGCGAGGATAAATTGTTTCAAAATTGCCTACCTGAGGTCTAAGCAATGAGACATAGTAATGATGCTGAAATGATGGTGGGAAGGAGGGATTCTGCTGATGGCACTGGAGTGGGAACAATATTATTATTCTCATTGTTTTGATGCCACCAGCACATTATCCACAAAATAATGGAATATAATGAAACGATTTATCCTCCACAGACACGTATTTTATAAAGACTCAGGAAGAAAGGACAGACTTCTAAATTGCCTCGGCTATTCAAATTTAGACCGACACAAAACACACTGGAAGCAACAGGAATTTTTGCCCACTTCTAGAAGACGCACATGAGGACACCTAGAGATGACACGGAAGGACTTGGGCTCTTCCCTTTTTAACCCTTCAGTAGAGTGTGCTTCTTCACAATACACACAAGCTTCTTTGGAGAAGAGACCTGATCATTCTTGGAGGGTTCATGCTCTTAAATCATGGAAAGATTAATTTTATTATAAATGCATAACCCACAGATTCAAAATAACTCAAACTTGCTGTCAGAGAGTTAGTCTGTAGCTGTCCTCCAGAACATGTTTTTTAGCCCCACATTCTGCACCACCTGTACCACACTACCCCTCATCCAACACTATTTTTACCCGCCAAAGCACTGTTTAAATTCAAGAAAGCACTGATGTGTGCTATAGCTGTGGGACTTGACTCTACTGGTGAAAGAAGGATTAAAGGGTTTATTTACTGGCTTTCTTCAATGGGACCCTAACTTGGGGAAATCTCCAACTTGAAATCAAAACCTCAGGTTCCAAATGCTTCTGGGCAAACCATGCCGATCTGCAAAGACTCCTTGCATTTCTTCAGTGTGTCAAAGGGATAAAATCCAGCCTAAGGAGTGCATCCGCTTGCAGAAGAAAATAGTAGCCAGGCACTTTGAAAAGCATGTGCACACGTATTACAGAGAGCAGGTATCGGCAGGTTATAAAGTATAGATTCTCTAATTCATAAAGTATCAAAGATCAATGAGTTACTTAAAAGACAGCTATTTGCTGCCACTCTGGTGGAGTTTCCTATTCCAGATTTTATTCAGCAGTTGTCAGAGGGCTATAAAGTTCTTTCCCTTTTCCTTTCCATCTTATCTTTTTTTTTTTTTTTTTTTTTTTTTTAAGTGGTAGAAGATATTCATTTAAATAAAAGAGGAGCCATGACTTTTTCCATTGGTAATCTGGTCCATGTGTTCCCTGCAACTGAGCGTTTTCAGAAGGGCCTGACTGTCTGGGTTAATTGTTTAATGCTTTTAGTTAGAATTAAACTTTGCACCTGCTCTGACAGTGATAAATTGAATGTGCTCCTTTTCCAATACTGTTGCCCTCTTTAAGTAGAGACTAAGAAGTGTATCTCCCTTCTTTCCCAGCGTTTGAGGAATCTGTGCTACACTTGAGTGTAAACCAGTATAATTTGTCACTAGAGCTAGCGCCAATTAAATTGATTGCGTTGGACTGAACTTTAGGACCTCTAATGCAAGCACTAAGGGAAAAATGGGCTTTTTTCTGCCCATTTCCCCATGTGGCACTTAGACATAGCTCAACAGTGGAAGGCTTTCAAGGTTCAAAAGGGTTTTATTTTCAAAAGAAATGGGCATTGATCAGTTGCATTTAAAGGCAAAGATAATTCCAGAGCTTGAAGGCTGGATTTGTGTTTAAGGTCTAAATCTCTTTCTTTAACCTTGGGGGGCCAGTATAACATAAAAGCAACAAAGAGATTAAGATTACAAAGGGTTTGCAAGTGTAAATGATGCAGTGGTATTCTTCAAACACAACGCAGGCCAGCTTCACGACCATGGCTGGGGTCAGCATCTGATCTGTTGATTTTACACCTGTAAAAACAACTCGTGTTTATTTGTCACTTCGGCGTTATCTTGGCAAATGTTTGGGCGAGAGCGCTCCCGCGCTGAACTTGCTCACGCCGGGGAGTTCAAGCTCGCCTTCTTAAAGCTGATTGAAAAGTAAACACTCTAAAGGTCAGTCTGGCAGAGACAATACAGAAAGCCCTTTTCTTTGTCAGTGTAACGCAGCCCGTGTGAAGGATAAGCAGCGGTATGTGCCGCTATAGTCTTAAGTCAGGACGTATAGTTTTAAATGCCTCAGGGAGCTCGATGGACAGTGGGGGAAGGTGTTGGGCGGCCGCCTGCATTCGTTATGCAGCCCGCATAGGCAGTCTGCCCAGCAAGCCGTTGCCGTGCGGGTTGTAAATATGCAGTAAGTAATTACCCTTCTGGGGGCTTGCCTTCAGCAGGCTCCCGATGCCATTGTATCTCCAGCTCTGCGGAGCAGTCTCCCCCCTCGCAGCCATAAAATATCCCAGCCTGGGCAGAGCATCCACGTAGGTCAATCCTGTAGCATCAGCGACCACAGACTAGCTCTTCTTGGTGAGGTACGTTTCCACAGTTAGTGCAATAGCAGAAATACGGCAAAAAGCACTTTTGCCAGCAATTCAGACACAGGTATTTGTTCACATCCTCCTTTTTGAAAGAGGGTTGTCCAATAGTCCATGCAAGTTTACCAGAATCTTCCATTTTGGAGGCAAAATCTCTTTCCAATGGTCTGTCAGGTCTACTGACTGCACGAGGCATCCTCGCTTGTAAAGTCCCACACACACTGAAGGGAAGCCCATACCTCCCGAGAGCTCTCTTTTCTTCTCATGGGGAAAAAAACAGCAAAGTCTTCGCTGTGCACCTGGGATAATCATTTTGCTGCATGCAACAACGCAGTCTCAAAGAAAGCCAAAGCCATTTGTGAGGTAGAGCTGGACAAGCTGGGGACCACCAGGCAGATTTATGCAGCACTGTATTAATGGGCACAAGGAAACTGTCCAGTTTTTTAATTATAAAAGAACACTGCACAGACACTGTCTACTGATGATATACAGGGAGAGGGATGTGCCAAACTGCGCCTTATTGATTCACACAGCAGCAGTCAAGCTGCAAACTGACTTAGGTGGAGGACACCGCCGGCCAAAAGCAGTGCAGGCAGTGTTTCATGCATGTACACAAACCTGCAGCAGCAGATGCATTTCTGAGAGATACAGGGGAGACAGAGCAGGAGAGGGCTGCACAGCCACCCAGCTGCATCCTGCCAGGCAGGAATGGGGACACAGTGCTCAGCGCTAATGGAGAAAATGAACTCTTGTAAAGTCCCTCGAGGAAAGATACCCCTGCTAAGATGTGCTCACACGTGTGTAAATCTTGGGCAATTTTCCCTTGTAACATCCATTTTCTTACAGCAACGTATGATTGGCATTGGATGGATGTGCACATACATGCGTGTATGTAAGGGGTATATATAACAGCTCTACATGTACATAAATGAATGAACATGTGTATACCTTAGCAAGGTGCAGGGGATTGACAGCTGTCTCACTACTTATGTATGGAGCCAGACCATCCCATTCAGTTCCTGTTTCTTGGGACAACTGTATCTTTAGCTTTTCAAGTCTAAGTGAAGTTCAGGTATCACCCTACCAAGACTCTGACCTTCACAGTTGGTAAAAGGGATAAGCAAACAGACACCCACACATGTAGGCTGTGCACAGATCCCCAACACACCATTACTTTCAGCTTAGCAGCACAGGAGGCGCATCCACCAACATGAAAATTAACAACCCTCTAACCAGAACTCATCAGCTGAGTATAGGTTCCCAGAGCTGGGTGCAGATGTACATAAACATGCACGTGTGGGGACAGCGGGTGTATCTGCATAGACGTATGTGGACATATCCAAGACCAGATGCCCTGGTTGACACTGACCAGCATAATTTCACTTGCACCAGTGCATGATCTGGCTGTGAAACACTTTTGTTATCACCTCACATCTGAAAGGAGAAATGAGAAGCAACTATTTCAAAGCCACCAGGCTTTTGTTGTTGTTGTTGTTTTGTGAGACTTGTTTCAAAATATGCAAAAGAAAGTAAATGTTGAACCAAGATAAAATGCACTTGAAGCCCACACATGAGACAACTCGTCAGATCAGTCAGATCACCTCATACCAAAACTCTACAGTGAAACCAAATCAGAGATCAAGAAGAATCCATGCCTGAAACCTCCAACTACTGAATTTACCAGCTGAAGAGTGTGCATCATGGCTGTCCAGAACAGTTGTGCTCCTCAGGGAAGACAGCAAAGGAAGGGCACAAAGGTTAGTATCATTTGCCAGGCTGGAAACTTAAGACACATGCAAAGCCGATTGCATTTTTGTTGCTATTTTCAAAAGTGCAAGTTGTTTCAACAGAAGCCTAATCTGTGTATGTCTGGAATAGGAATGAATGGATTAGCCTTTCAAACCCTTCAAGATCAGGTCAAGATCATTCAAGCGAACCACAGCTACAGCAAAGTTGAATTCTGCATCCGGCAACTTGCATTGCAAACAGAACATTTACTTATTGTAAAAAGTGCCCAGCGTTAGCATACAGCTTTGAGGATTCTTTTGAGGATGACTAAGAGAGCGCGAGATTAGTAAACAGTAATTTATGTACCCAGATCCACGCTAGGCATTAGTCATCTGCGAGCTTGCTACCTGCGCCGGCTGGCGAGGGACACTGCCGGGCATTGTTTGAAAGCCCTCTCCTGATTACAGCCCAACAATGGCATTGTTTGGTTTGAACTGCAGGTATTTATGTTGGGCATTCAGCTTTTCCACTGTTCCTTGATTGGTTCTTTTCAACTGAGTCCCATTAAATTAAAGTTCCTTTGCCGAGCATATCAAAGTAACACCTGAGAATTTTTCATAAGCATTACTTGACCCAGCTGGTGTATTTTCATGTTTGAAAATGATTTTCACTCACAATGGGAATGGCTCCTGCTATTGTCAGGGAGATGCTTTTGTTTCACTTGATGCCACTAACTAGCCCAGGCCTCAAGTGCCATTAAGATATTTGGCAGAGGTTCTCCAGATAGCATATTTCTTTGGAGGGGTTATTGTGAAAAATATCTCTACTCTGAATCAGTCAGAGAGAACTGGAATCTGGGTCACCCTCTGCTCAAATGAGTCCCCAAGCCATTGAGCCACGAAGGCCAGCCTTGCCACATGCCCCTGCATCAAGAGAAAACACAGAGCTCCCTTTGGAGTCTCTTCCTCCAGAGATTCAGTCTCTGGTGAGCAGCCTTCCTGTATTTAAAAATACAATTTATATCTTCCACTAAAAGGGAAAGGTCATAGCAAACGGTAAGGGAACTGGAAGGAAAATTTCCAAGTGCATCAGAAAAATGTTCTCCAAGGATGAAGGTGGTAGAGCCACTAAAGCCTTCTGGAGCATGATCATTTCTAGAATATGGGACTGATAATGTTCCTCACCTCGTGGACAAAACGTGTTGCTTTCTGGATATGTTTATAACACACATGCTTCTGGAAATGTGTAAAGGTCTGGCTTTGTATCCACGAGCAAGCCAGCAAAACATCAACCACTTTTGGAATATCATTGCCCATTGCAATCACCTCGATGTACCCCAACCACAATCTTCTACTTTCTTCTTCATAATGTAATGAACCTCAAAGTTCCCATGGTTATCCCTTCCTGACTAAATCCAGTCTCATCCTATACGCTTTCCTACAGCAAACCATTCATCTTGGCATATATCCACCTTAAGTCCTGTAATTCTTCCACTGGGGACAGATTTGTCTACAGACCGTTTCCATCATTCATGGCTCAATCACAACAGGCTCTGTCTCTCATTTAAACTGCACTGCATCTTCCACAATCCCTTGGACCCACTAGACACTGGATCTCCGAGATCCTGCCCCAAAACACCTCAGATTCACCAAATAGCACATAAGCAAGTGAAAGCAGAGACCACACAAGTGATTTTCACTCCCTTCAAGGTTCATCTGTGGTTGTAATAACCCTCCATTTCTAGTATGTAGTTCAGCAAATCACATTAGTAGCACTGGAGAGATTTAAACAGGATTTTTTTTTTCTTTTCCTAGCAGATTAGCAATGGGAAAGAGCCACCTCCATCTCCTGTCATGTTCATTTTTGGGAGTACATTCAATCAGCATTATATAGAGGTTTTCATGAGAACATAATTGCTGATGTACGAAATGAGTGGCAAACATTCCAAAACCTAGAAAAAAGTTTGAATCCTAATATTTTAAAAACTTTCCCATGTGCTGCAAAAAAACCTTTTTGAAATACCAACAACAGACTCGCAAAAAGTTGATGAAACCCTGCAAATACCTCCTAGGAATCTTCATTGAAATCTGCACATGCATCTTTGGTCAATTTTGTGTCATCATTGTTGCTTGTTTGCCCTGAATATTCCAACACAAAAATGTATGATCAGAAGAAACACCAAAAAGAAAATTTCAACTAAATGTGAGGCATATTCAAAGAAAGTTAGTACTCCGTGCTTTAGTTTATGTACTAGCCATGGAAACATACCTGAAAGAGTTACATTCCTCCAACCAAACATAAAAATACCACATGCTCCATCCAGCTTTGAAGACAACCTGTATTTTGCTTTGAATACGTATGCAAAATTGAACTACTTATTAATTCAACAGCAGAATTAATTGATAAATCTTTTCAAATAAATAACTCACCTGAGAAACTTTGTAACCTGCTGATAATTGCAAACAGAAAAGAGGCAAAACAAGACCATGACATGATGATGAATTATTTGTTGATCCCTAGTAACAAGAGGCAGTAACTCTGGAGCCAAGAGGGCATTTTCTAGCCCTGGCTGCAGCTGGGACCTGCTGAACAGAGAGCAGAACACTGGCACAGCAGCAGTGCCCACCACCAGTCGCTCACACTGTCATAGTTAAGATGCAAAACCAGAAGGGAACAATCAGCATTGCCCTCTGAGAAGACCTAAGTGGCGTGCAGAGGTAGGGGGGTCATACCAAAGTGAAGGTCTAACTCAATCTCTTTTATTTCAGTGTAGAGCCTCAACCAGGAGGACCCACACCACCTCCTCCAGCTAACTGGTGATCATCTAGTACTCTCTACACCCGCTACCCTACATGTGCTCTGCTCTTGACTGAATAAGTTACTATTAGAGACAAAGCTGGAGAGAGGGACCCTTACGGGTGGAAATTATGGTAGAAAGAAACATCCACTGAGATGGATTTTTGAACTGTTACATAAAATGACAGGTTTTGTTTAACCCAAATCTCAGTCCATGCTGTGGCACAAGTCATTCCACGAGGCCTTCCTGCCTTGAGAGAGTGACCTCAACAAAACCACAACTAATGCAAAAACTCTGCCCGACTTGGGGCAAGGGAGCGGTTGGCTGAGATTTGTCCTGCTGTCTTTGCCTTGATTGCAAATGAGACATGTGTTAAGAAAAGTGATTAAGCTTAAATTCAAGTGGCTGAACTTCTTGTTGGTGTGGGATTTTTTTTTTTTTCCTACTCTCTTCCTTTTTAAAAAGACATCCCTTAGACAGCTGAGCTAATAGAGTCCAACATCTTTGATGATAGTGATGCTAACACTAGAAACAAATTATAGTGTTCAGAAAGTTTGAAAGACTGAAAAGAAATGCAGAACGTGTAACACCAAATTTGCCTGTCAAGTACTTTTTTTATTACTGCTTGTTTCATTTTATTTTATTCTTAAAACTGATGTTTTTGCAGCTATCTGCCTCCCTATTGGAAATTCCAGCTTGGAGAATACTGATTTGCAATTTCAATCATCTCCTGACAAACACAGTCCTTGCTAAGTGAGAGCTGATTCGTAACAGGTATTTCAAATTTTCATAAGTCACAACATATCACCCTAAAGTGAAGCATTTCATTCACAGGACACACTCTTTAAAACCAGCAAATATTTTTAATTTTTTTTTTTTTAAATGCATAAAACCAACTTAATATTCTGAGTGCAAGTGGCCACATACACACACTACCAGCGTCACCTGGCAGAGCTCCTCAGACTTCAGCAGAAATTCCCTTAAATAAAACCAGCTGGGAGTCTGGCTGAACATTTTAACGTAATTCTGACTCAAGATTTCTGTTGTCTTTTTTAAATTATCTTTTTATGCGGTTTTAACCATATATTCCCTGACGTGATAGTTTTCAGTAAATGATAGGGATTCACTATGAGACCAAATGGCGCACATTGCATTAACAGGCAGCTTACAGTATCGCTGCTTTGCTAATAATTCTCGACACTGATGGCTGCTTATTGTCACAAAACATTGTATTTGAGGCACTCTCATTATGCCCTCCAATCTATTGTGTCCCACACTCCTAAAGAAAGACTCTGTGTCTAAAACCAGCAATATCACCGCTCAAAGACCGAGTGACACAGCCACAACAGCACCTTTACTCAGCATGGTCCAAGTTCATTTTCTACACTTCTTTTCTGTATTATTTCCTTGGAAAAAAATAAACAGCCAGGTCTGAACTTTCCTGCTCCACCACATGACCCATTACAAGTTGCCTTTTCTCCTTGCAGACAGCAGAGCAAAAGACCACCCCCTTAGCAGCCAACCTCAGCAAGCATAAAGCATGTAGTAACGCATGCCCAGATAAGAAAAGAATGCAAGCTCCAGGGGTAATACATGTTGCTTGCTAGCTTTTTGTTTGTTCAGCAGCATTTGCATGGAAAGGTGGGACTGCACAGAAAATGTGCATCCAGAGGCACCTTGGTATAGATGCTACCAAAGAGGAGAAAGCAGCGCCACAGGACACCGTGCTGAGCGCCAAGACAGAGGTTGTCCCACTAAGCTTCACTGTTCCTCAAAGGAATATTACTGCCATGAACGATGCTGCTTCAGCTAGGCTTGAATCAGCAAAACTACTCTTCCTGCATTGAAGAAGTTTATATTATAACCTGGAAATTTTATTTCATCGTGGTTTCATTTTGTTGACACTCTGGGTATTTAACACAGATCTGCCCTCCAATGTGATGGAAACATTGTGTAAACAAGAATTTCTGAGAAACGGTGTAAATGAGAATTGGCTGAGCCCTTCTAAATGTAGCTATGACATATGTCAAATTCAGCAAAATAACAATACAGTGAGAATCAGGTGAGCTCCTGGTTTTACAGACTTCTGTAGGGATGATCTTCTGTTCTCTGGCTCTGAGTCAGGTTCTCACATCCTAAATTTCTCGTCAACTTTTGAGTTCACATGGACAGCATAACTCAGCCCAAACAAGAGCACTTCCACCTGACTCACTCAGGCCAGACTCACTTAAAACTCAGCCCAGGTTCATCAAAAGGTTTGCAAAACCTCCATGAACTTGGCTCAAGTCGGGATGTGTAATGGGTTTCAGCTGTAATGACTTTCACCTGGTTTGAGGTTTGCTCACTGATGTTTTCCCACAGTCCCCATTAGGGCTCAGATGGGAACTTCTGCTCCCCACCCATTTCTCTTATCTCTGCATCTTATAACTAATATTATTAAGCTAATGCATTCACTTTGCTCTTCAGCCATGGGAAACAATCAACCTCCTACTACTCCTTTGATTTTAGTATCGAACATGAGAGCACAGACCTAAATTTGGATGTCGGAGCATTCAGGAGGTTTGCATTGACCTCAACCAGGAGATTCTCATGGATAACAAAGGACATTTTTTAGACCACACATAACATTATACTTATTATAGGATGGGATAATCCAATTTGCGATATTCACAGTTAGCCTAAAGGTGCCTTGAATTTGATAAACTCATAGCAATCAGAGTAAAGTTGCCTTCACCTTTGGATCTTAGGTCTGTACACTCCCTTAAGCACCTTTTTAAGGATAACTGTACTTTGTGAGCTTATATTATCTCATCTCTATCTCCCTGATATATTGTGGTACCATGTAGCAAGAGAGAAATTAAGCCTGGGCAGAACTGGCAGGAATTCCCAATATTGTTCTGGTAGCCAGTCAAGTTCATTTAATACTGCTCAGATAGCTCGATGCAGTGATTTGGCACATGCACTTAGCCACAGTGACTCAGTGCAATTACTAGGGTGTCCTCCATGCCCATGCTCTTCATGCTTACCAACACAAATGGCAACAGTGGAAAATTTTAAGACAACACACCCAGTGACACTGGTAGACTTGCAAATGGTTTTTAAAGCTTTTGAACAGTTGCAAGCCACTGCACAGTAACAAAATGTACCTGCTTTGGGGTATGTACAAGACAACAGTCTTCCTTTCCTTCCTGTGCTGGCTTTTTACTAACAACAGATGCTAAAAGCACCAAAAACTTACTTGGGTTGCTGCTTGTTCTAAACAAGAAAACAAAATTTCTAGAAAAGTAAATTAGGAATTACAGGAAGGTTGCACAACAGGAATGGAAAAAGAACAGATTGAAGTTAAACCACAAGCCAATAAAGAATTACCCACTTCAGCAAATTATTTTGACTTGAGTAATTATATTCTTAAAACTAAAATTTGCTAAAAAACCTCAAGTAATATTTTTTCCTGATGCCACACAGAGCCATTTTTCAGCTTGGTGGTGATTGCTCTGGGAACAGTTACACTTTTACTGAGACCAATGTTCGAAAACCATCTTGGGTCCCTGCTGCAATGCAGACGAGGCATCATCAGCTCCTCTGACACCAGAAAGGCCATGGGGTGCTGTCCGTGGCTTCACTTTGGACCTCAGACCTAAAGTCTTTCAAAGACACTCAGCAAATCAGCTGGGTCTTTCCAGCTCTTGCAGGTACATCCCTAAGGTCCTTTGGGCAGAAAAATACAGTCACGTAGTCCTTGCAGCCAGGTGCAAGGAGATCAGGTGAAAACCTAAAGACAATACCTTGCCCTCCCACCAGGAGATCATGAAAGATTTCTGTAGAGCATAATAGAGATGAAATTATCAAGGATAATTTGCTCTAAGAGCCTCAATCAAAGCCTTATGTTCATCTTTCTATTTACTGAGTTGCAATCAGGCTATAAAACAGGGAAGAACACTTTTTTTCACAGGAAAACTAAGTTTTAGGAAAACAGACTTTTAGGACCATTACTCTTCCTTACAGGAAAGGGAAGAGCTTATTTTTATCATTTCTCTACAAGAGATTTCCAGAGGTCCATTTAAAAAATGCCACATATATTATCATGGGACTTCCTCAGGAATTCTAAACAAGACCAATTTTTCCAGCACCAAAAAGTGTTTCTGTAAAACCTAAATTATCTGGGAGAAAGTACTGATTTTTCTGAGAATAGTCGCATTCCTACCAGGAAACTGAAATGAATTATCTTCCTCTGGGCCTGTTCAAACTTCATCAGAAATACGCAGATGGTCAGAATGACCCAGAACAGTTCAGTGTTCCCAGTGTCTTTCCTATGGCAAGGCTTGGCTTGCTGTGAGCCATAATCTCTGCTCCAGACTACAAATGCCACCATACAGCACAACTCTCTGTCCACCTGAGCAGCATTTGGGGTCAATCAGTTGGAATATCAAAACGTCAGCATGAAATGCTTCTTTTTTTTTTTTTTTTTTTCCCCACTATTAAATTCAAATTTGCATAATTTCTTCTGGAACAAAAAGTGTTGAAACTGGATGAAAGCAAAATTTAAAGTTGGGCATTTTCTGTGAGATGGTCGTTCACATTTTTGTTCAACTCAAGTTTAAGTCCTTATACACTTCTTCTAAATTTTTTTTCATAGAAAACACCATACATACAAAATGCCCATTTTGTCAGTTCTTTCTTTTTTATGATGCTCCTGAAGGCAAGGTCTATCCCACAAAACATATTGGTTGGACTAGGGGACAGATTTTGAATACCTGCTTCTCCTAGCTTTGCTCTCTTTCCAGCCTGTTTTCACTCATGGAATCACAGAGCAGTTTAGCTGTAGTTACTAGGCACAAGAAAAATATAAATGTTCAGACAAAAGGGTTGGAGCCAGTAAAAAACAAAACTGTGCATGGTTCCTGCAGTGCAGAAGCTCTAAATATTTCTAGCTGAATCCAGCTTTTTATGCTTATCATCTACTTTACTTGTTTTCACTTTTGTTCAGTAGAGCCCAGACTAAATACAGGGACAATTATACTTGGAAAATATTTAAAATATTTTTTATCTCCTATTCGGCCAACCTGAATGTTTAATATCTATTTTTAGCTGGAAACTTTTTTCTTCCCTCCTCTCCACCCCCCCATGCATTTTAGTGATGATGTCTCAGGGATCTATCACCTTTTCTGGAGGAGGGAGGCTGCCATATAATAAACAGGGTGAGGGGCAATATGTAAATAATATATTAAACATATTATATAACAAATAACACATATAAAATACAGCCAGCCAAGTGGGCTTATTCCCTCTGATGTAACTGCATTCAAGACCCCTTTCCTGGGAAACTTAACTGTACCCTTACAATTTCTAACTAAGCTTAGGATTTCTAAAACAGCCTGAAGTTCTGGGTGTTATAGCAGGATTTTAAGAAAGCCTAAGTATTTAGCACTCAGTTTGAAATCAGGTGGGAGATAACAGTGGTTCTCAATGCCCTTGGCTGGGAGCCATCAGCAGCATGGGGCTGGGATGCCCAGGGAGATATTCCTGGAAAAACACCAGAAATTCTCCCTTTTGACCTGTCCATGGTCCAGGGGGCAGGGGCTGCAGCACAAGTCTGGGAGCACATCTAAGACCTTCACTCTCTCCACCCCAGTCACCTCCATCTGTGCATGCAGAAGGGAGCGGGTTGTTGAACGCACTAAAAGAAAAAAAAGCAAAAAAGATAAAATCTGAGCTTCTCTGGAAATGTTGTAAAACCGCAGAGAGCTGAGAAACAAAATGTAGCTCAGAGTCCCAGGCTCAAACATCAGGGCTCCAATATTAGGCTGATTATTGACCCACCGTTGTAAAATGTTGCTGCTCTTCATAGTTTTTAAATAATGTACCTATTGCTTACTGAATCCGTCAGGCCTGGGAATCTGAGTAAAGTGCTAAAAATGCAAATGGCTTTGAAGCTGCATTAATGTGAAATAAGATGGTCACTCAATGTTAAGCTGTCTAGACTTATGGATAAAGTCCTCCTAAATTCAGCAAACCCACCTGGCAAATAAGCTCACTTGTGAGCCCTATTGCATGTAACATCTCAGGTTGCCTGACTTCCTCAGACCTATGCCAAAAAGCCTTCTTACAAAAACTCCAATAGCTTCAAAACCTCAGGGGTTTGCAGTCTTGTTGAAATTTTGCAAATGCATCTTGAAATTAAAGGTTGAATATAACATGGGAGCTGAGGAAGATTTAAAAAATACCAAAGGAAAAGTTGAATGGAAAATTAACCTACTCGCACCCTTTCCATTTTTAAAAAATAAAAGAAAACAACCAAACAAAACAAAACAACCAAACAACCAACCAACCAACCACCAAATTTCAGACACTATTTTAAATTACCCACAAGGAAAATAAAATTGAACTCCGCTGTGGATTGTGTCCCAACAGTGAAGATTTTTCTGGATGGACAAAAATTATCACTGCACTGAAGTCAAATAAATCTATCACTTCCTCATAAGTCTAAGAAAAACATCAGCTGTCAACAAATAAAAAGACCTTCTTCGACAACCAGCAGGAGTTTATGTCCAGAAGTTCATCCAAATATTCATACAGATTTTGCTGCAGGCTCTCCAGTGTTTTCTCAGGAGAGACCATTAAATCATGGGAATATGGGAACTGATGCCGAAGTACCTGATATTTCTAAGCCAGTCTGTTATTACAAAACAACAAAAAAAAACTTGTTGTGAAATGTGAAACATATCTGTTTTTCCTTTAGAAGTGCGTGAATGAATGTGGCAGTATGCATATGAATGTTGATGAGATGAGGTTGGAGAGCCTAGGGAAGTCTTGAGGGATTGCTCAGTGGTAGGAAAAAAAAAAAAACAAAAAAAAAAACACCAAAACCCAAACCCTAGGATTTCTTTCTGCAACATATGGCAACAAAACAGAGCACTGCATAACTTAAACCTGCCCAAGGTCCTCGCTTTCATTCCCAAGCCCTGTTTTGTGGAGAAATAACACAAAATTGGCTCTTTTGCCTGTTCCCACATCTCCCTGCCCTTTCCCTCCCCAGTCTGTTCGACGCTGCTGAGCCCCATGCCGTTTGCTCTGGCTTTGAAAGGACGAGAAAGTGGTTTTAAGTAAGAGATACACTCCTGAATAAATTCTCCCTTGGGAAATAAAATACATGAACAGCCACTCCATGTCACACGTGGTTTATGTGCTGCATGTGGAGTCAGGCTGGAGCCCAGGTCTGCGCAGGTCTGCCTGTGCAAAGCCAGCCTAGGTAAACTCAATAGGGGGAAAAAAAAAAATTAATTATAGCAGATTCTGCTTGTAGTCAAACTCTGATAGATAAAAAAAAAAAAAAAAAAAAAAAAGAAATCCCTCAATTGAAAAGATTTTGGGGCCAAGACCAGATGCTCATAAAACTTTGATAAACGATAGTATGAAATATGCATGTGGGGGCCGGTTTGGTAAAGCTTCATTCACATTCGCCTACTCCCTTCCTCTGCTGCCTCTTCACAAACCAAAACATGCAAGCGGAGCTTTTCAATCCAGGGTGGGTTTTCACCAGCCTCCCACCCCCTTTTTTTATTTTTTAAACATTTTGAAAAGCTCAGATCCAAGCTGGTCTCCAAGTCCTATGCCATGAGTCTTTTCAGGGCCATTCTGCTGATACAGGTCGAGACTTGATGAAAAACAAACAGCACCTGCATGTAGGAAAAGCACAATGGAGCTGGCAATATTGGTCCAAGAGGAAAATTTTTCTATAACAAGCCACTCCTAGGGATAGCTTTTTGGCTTATCGGTCCTCAAACTTCAGCATCTCCTTTCACACCTCACTTCCTGCTGCACATACAAATAAATAAGGTCCCAGGTGTCTCTCCTGCATCTCAGAACACCATCACCACCAGATGAATGCTGTGCAATTTGGAAAATTGTAATTTTTTACCCTAACTCAGCAGCACCAGAAGTCCAGCAGCACACTGGAGGACATAAGGTCCAGCCTGGAGAGGTGCAGGGCTCCCTGCTGCCACTGCCACCGTCCTCTCCCATCCTGGCCAGCACTGGAAGCGACCTGTAACACCAACCGAGGGGAGTTTGGATCCCAGTAGCTCCCCTGCTTTAAGTGGTCTTTCTGCCAGGCCAAGGTTTTCACCCAAAACTTGGACCAAGAAATCAACAGGGGTCTTTCCAATCAACGCACTTGGCATTAGCTCAGAAATATCATCCTGGCTTTACACTTACAGGAGCAATTAAGTTTACATGGCAATATGAATTTTCCCCCATCATCTAGAAAAAGTAAAATCCAGACTAAAAAGTCTGGATTCACAAGAAGTAACACTTTCTGTATCTCGTTACCCACCACTAGAACCACAGGTTTAATCCCAGGCCAGGGAAGCATTTTGGGAATAACTACCAGCAGAGCACTGCTGGCCAGGGATGGAGGCGAGATGACGTGAGGTCTCTCCCCAGATCCCCCAACACAGAAACAGCTCTACCATAAACATCAGCTATGCAGGGTCGTTACCTTGTGGCCAGGAGAACATCTGTATGGGGTGGGCATAGGGCCCAGGCTCCCCTCTCACCTGCCATGGAGCTATGGGAGACAGCACTATGCAGGGGGGTGCAACGCCCGACTTTCAGCGCAGCATCTCTTTCCCTTCCCACAGTCAGAGCTATGGTTTTTGTTTTTAGATTTGGCAATTTTGACAGTTAAAAACACTTCTATTAATCGGGAACAAAACCCAAAGTTGGTTTGTTTTGTTTTTTGTTTTTGTTTTTGTTTTTTTTAAATTCAGTAAATTGAAAAACCCTGCAAATTGCTTCAGGTTGATGATATATTGATTTTCTAAAATAATACTGATTATTCCAATAAAATTGAAATCCATTTTCAAATGAAAGCCTTTTCAGGAGCAGACAGACTTAACAGCCTGCACAACAAGCATGCGCTCGCACAATGGGGAGCCCCTTGAAAAGGGGTCAGTGACAAGGGCTTGCCCTGCTTCCCCAAGGAAGCCAGGCTGGAATGGCACGTCCTGGCAGATATACATCCCAACACATATGTATGCCCCAGCAAAGCAGCACAGTCCTGTGACCAAGATGGCATAACTGAGGAAAT
>NW_024881278.1:5455000-5530000 GCF_018691265.1 Tyto alba | reverse complement strand
TACTCTTGAGAAATGCAAGATCCCACAATTTGGAAGGAACATCTTGAACATTGCTGGCTCATTGCTGGCTCCAGACTAAGCATGTGCAACTGAATGAGGACCTAATTTCAGATTAAAAAAAAAAAAATCAAAACAAAACAAAAAACCCACAGAAATATATATGTTGTGCCTTTTCAGGTTGGATGGATGGAGAGAAACACAGAGAATATCAGCATGCTATTTTACAATGTCAATGGGATGTCTTTGCACATGTGCTGCATACTGCTCAGGCCAACTCACTGAAGGAGATGTAGGAGGTGTGACACTTCTGATCTTTTGCCCATGCGTTTCATACCTAATGTGTTAAATTTCTGTGATAAGGCTACTCGTGCACTGCATGAACGTAAACACGCAACGTCTAGGAGAGAAATCCAGTAACTTTAAAAACGTTCAAGTCTTGAACAAAACACATTTGTCAGTTATACACAAAGCCATCTGGAGATCATGAGGATGCTCTGGTCCCATGAGCTGGGCACTGGCCACCCACACACATGTGAGAGGACCTCTCACACAAGCCTTGTTTTCACAAACAGGAGCATAAAGTGACAGCAACTTAAACATCCCTGGGTCTCCTAGAGGACTCCTGCTGGGGGGTAACCTTGCTACCCTCTCCCCAGCACTGCTCTCTGTTTTCCCAAAAAGCTGGGAAGGGTCAGGAAGACTTCAGCTCACTGTTTCCAAGGCCTACAAAACAAAGGTATAAAGGAGAAGACAGTACCAGGACAAAAGTGCAAAGGATGCCATTTGCTGTATTTACAGGAGGAAAAAACTTCCACTTTCTGTCTTCTTTCTCCCCTTCATTTCCCTACCACCCCTAAGTACGCATCCACATAGCCCCCACACACCGGTGCGGCAGAAGAGGACCACATGAAACCAGACAAGCTCCATCTCTGTGACCAGAGCTGCAGGTGACGTGTTTCCCAAAAGAGTTAAGGGAACACAGGGCAAGGGGAGCGCAAGCGCTCAAACAGATTTTTGGTTTCAACAGACAGACTGGCCCTTGCTATAGAGTTTTCTGTCTTGAATTTCCTCCATTATAATACAAGCAAAAATTATTATAATTTGTTATATATTTGGAAGACAGCAAGAAAACAAGTCTTGATTCCCACCAACATGGTAGATAACCCCACTGATTTACCTTTACCTTCCAATAGGAGGCAAAGGACCAGGATTTCAAAGATGGTTTAAATTTGGAAGTAGTCAAGTAGCTTATAGTGCTTTGGGTTGGTGGGGTTTTTTGTTTTTGTTGATTTGGGGTTTTCTTTTTTATTTTTTTCACCACACAGTGAAGTGGGCCAGGTCCAGCTAAATCCTACAAAGCTGACCTCTGCATCTCCTGCACATCAATGTCTTTTAAATGTAAGACTGGCATCAGGCACTCACACACCATTTCCACCAAAGCCAGTGCACATCTGAGGACAACACTGGAAATGAAACGAAAGAGCTGAGATGCTTAAGGATATTTCTCGAGTCACTGACTATTCAACTCAAGCCCAAAACCTGAGTTTTCATTACACAGGGAGCCAGTTAAAAAAAAAAATCCTGTGGGTTAGACATTTGGAGACAAGAACTACTTCTAAAGCAGCAGTGATAAAGCTTTACCATTTCACCATATGGACACCATATTTCAGAGACTCCAGCCCCTCTCGTAATTTTTGATTTACAATGTAGTTAGCAACTGATGGGGGTCCTCCGACCCACCTCATGTCATGCATCTCTTGTGCAGACCCATTACCTTTGCCATGACCATTTGGCCACCACTGCTCCATCTCCAGTTTCTCCCCCAAACTCAAGAGCTGAAATAGGCCATTTCACAAGAAAGCAGACATCCTCCTGCTCCTGTCTCCCTGGCAAATGCTCGTCACGCCACTAGACCAGAGACAGCCTCATGATGGGCACTCACTCAGCTTCTCAAGCAGGAGAAAGTAAGCAACAACATTTCTCCTCTCCACCTATTTAGGAGCTTAATTTGAGGTGGTCTTTTTTTTTTTTTTTTTTTTTTTCTTTTGAAATCTTGCCCCGCATTTCTTCTTTTCACTGTTTCATTAAAGTTATGTCTTCAGCATAAAGAAGGCATTGCAGCTAGGAAGAAGGGAGGAGGGTAGGTCTGTAAATGGCCTGCACCTTGTACTATATAATGCAGCAAGAAGTGTTTTAACAGTGGTTTATATTGTACACAGAACAACACAGAGTAAGCCAAGGGCAACACACTGAGATCCTTTAAGTGAGCTCTCTTTTTCCCCTTCAGCTCCTTAGAAATTAATGATTTAGCATTGCAATTTTCCAATAAGAATTATTCTCCAAAAGGAGCAAGATATCATGTAGAGTCAAAGTATCTTGCTTACACGAAGCAGCCAATCTTGCCGTAGATATTTAACCGTTTCCTCCTATTCCACCCTGAAAAGAGGCAGCCAGCAACAACCCTGAATACTTGTGTGTGTACTCAAACACCTGTGTGAATATGATAAATTTGGATGTAGATATAGAAACCAATAGATACTAAGGGGATGGATAGATTCTAAAGGGAATGTAGCGTTCGGTAAATCAGTCAGCAGAACTGAAGGTGCCAATTGGAGATACAACAGCAATAATGTAATTGTCTGGTTTGATAACTGTCTTTCTTGCTGAATAACAGTAATATTTATATGAACTATCAAGCATGACCCTGTTGCACACTGTGGCTCCCTTGACATTCCCATACTTCCTATGAAACATGCCTAAACCCCTTCGTTTCAGCGTCATTTTGCCAATATTTTCAACTAACTAAAAATATTTTACTGCCTGCATATAACAGCAACACATTTTTTTTGCAGATTGGATTTTGTGAGCCATCATCTTTAAATTTCCACTTTGCATTCAGATTCACAGTTTAATCCCTATTTGGGACAGTTCCACTCCCAAATGGCCAACACACAACTCATGGACATCAGGAGGTAACAGTTGCTTCCCATCCTGCTTTCAAATATAGATGTAACACTTTCTTCTTCTTAGGCGATCTAATATATGCTTTCCCATCAATCTCTGGGGCTTCACCAAGTTTTTCTACTAACTTTAATACACAGACATGTGAATGTGTTTTGCACATGCTGAGATTACAGAGCAAAACCCCCAACGTTCAAGCACAAAGCGATTCCTACCAAACCTTAACCATGCCAAACATTCAGGTTTCGGCTAGCTGTGGGCTGGAACAACACCATCTTCCTCTTCGCAGTATCCCTGGTAGATGCTACAAGGAGTTAACTGACAGGAGCTTTTGGACAGAATAATATGAACTGTGTTTGGCAGCCTCTCCAATTCTAAACTGACTAGTTTAGCAAAAATTGAAAAAAAAAAAAAAAAAAAAAAAAAGAGGGATCCGGTATTAAGTTTCATCCCAAATATTAAAAATGAAAATGAAGGAGCCTTTTTAGATATGGCGTTGGTAGTTCTTTGTAATTAACCTAGCCTCCTCCCCAGAGAAATTTGTGTTTAATTTAATTTTTAGGGGTATGAAGAACATTATTTATTGGTTTCTTTCAAGAAGGCTGTGGGCAAGCACACCAGGAGCAGTGAAAGCAGTCAGAAATGTTATTTTATTTTCTATCTCTTGTTGAATTTGGAGGTTGGAGGGTAGAAACTGGGATAATGGATAAGATTTAAATTAAAGACAAAGATGGGGGATGCAGACTAAATGGAAAAACCCAGAGACCAAAAAAAGAGCAGAAGGAGCCAACTTTGAAGGATGCAAATGATGCCAACAATTAGATATTACCTGAGCTACATCATCCATGATAGGGAAAGACATCGAACCAGATTCAACCACGTCCTGAGATGTTAGGGAACCCATGAACATGTATGTTGCACACATATCATATATTCCCCTCTGCTGGGGACTGGAAGGCTTGGCCCAAAGTATACAACTCCAGGTATGGGTTACAAGAGCTCAGCAGCTCTGAAAATTAAGTCTGGTTTTGAGATTAAATCACAAAAGGTGTAAGAGGCACCATGTAAAGGCACAGTGTTTCCACAGCTCTTAACATGGCCTTTGTTTTCCAAGATTGTGAACCTTGGCCCTGGCAGGAGCATTACAAACTCAATTTAAGAATGAGATGCTTGTGCTGTACTGCTATCTAACCGGGACTGAAAAAGGCATTACAAACAGCCCCAAAACATATTTAATTCAGCATTGGGGAACAAATGTGAGAATACTTTCAAACTTCTATTTCGATATTTCCTTACAAATAGGTATCTATATTTGTAACATGGCAAAGGAGAACCACAGAGGGTTTTTTCACCTCTTGTGGAGTGAGATAAGAGCTGAATCAACCAGATGTTTTGCAGGAAACCTCAATTTATTACTTACGCAAAACCTTGCACAAGCCAGCCACGATGCCTCAGATTTGTTAAAAAGAGCCAGAGCAGGGATCTCTTCTGGTTTTCGGGTTTTTATAGACAGCGGTACAGCTCATTTCTTAGCTGCTTCCTACCCAAGAGGGGACTTCACCCATGGCAAGGCGACATCATCCCAGTTCTCCTCGCCAGACCACTGTATTTATAGAAGACTTGCACCCAGAGGATGAGCCAAATGGGAAAAGCAGGCTCCCTTTTTTGCAGGTGCTATAATTGTGCCAGCAAGTGCTGCCATTGACACTTCTAACGTCTAATTAGACTTACAAATCAAGCACTGAGATGCCAACATGGTTTCCCAGCCTAGAACAGCAGTTACACTTACAGCATTTTACACTCAGACCTGTTGGGACAGGACCACGGCGAAAAGGCAAGAGGTCTGGGTAGGGGTCCCCGCATGAGCCAGAAGCTTTTAGAGGGTCTCATCCCCACCCAGGAACTGCTTTTGCTGCTGCAGAAGAAATGTGTCTACAGCAATACACTACCTACGAATCCCAACAGAGAAGTTGGGGTGTTTGATTTCCCTTTCCTTAGGAAAATTCACAGTCTTGGTAGAACACAAGTCAGATGATACTGTCCCTTGCTCCAATAGTACCAAAGTTCTGAGCATCCACAGCTCCCACTTAACCCAGTGACTGCTTGGCTGCTGCAGAACTGGGACTGATGACAAAAAAAAAAAAAAAAAAAAAAAAAAAAAAGGATGCTCAGTTAGAATGGGAGGGTTTGAAGTAATTCTTGCTCTGGAAGTGAAAATACCCAGAAATAAACTCTTAAAACTAACATGGCTTTCTCGTATAAATATTATGTTTCCAAGGTCCAAGTCTGAAACACTCAACTTTATGCTGTTATAACTTTTTTAAATATATATATTTGAATATTTACAAAATATCCTATGTTCTCGAGCATCCCACGTGACTGCCCAACCTTACTGTGATGCACAGCCATAGAGTGGTTAGCAATGTCATAAATTAAAAAAAAAAAAAAAAACACAAACAAAAAAAACGGTGAAATCCAAAGGTCACTTGCATAACTGTCAGGGAAAGCAGCGGTGAAATGATTTACAGACACAGGAAATATAATACGGCAGTGAGGAATTCCTTTGGCAGTTAATAGAATTAATTCAATGCAGCCCATCGCGGGTTTAGAGAGGGAGACCCGAGTGAAAAACAACTCTTTAGGAAGAGGGATTCAAGGCCAGCCAAGCAACTTGAGTGCACATTTAACAGCTAAAGAAAGCCTTTTGCTTCAGGAACAAGGTGGAGATGCAGGCCCAGAGCCGGGGGATGCCCGCGCCACCTCCCGAGCACCCCTTGTTGCTGAGCCCTCCCCATCAGCAGCACCCAAAAGGCAACGGGTGCCACGAATCCCATCACGTCCACCCAGCCAGGATGCATCTGCATGGCATCCCCTGGCAAGGCTGTCTCAGGAGGTAATCCAATTGTTAAATCGTTAAAAGGCGCACGTACAGCTGAAAAATAGTAAGCACTTTAAATACTAATAGTTTAATACTTCTTTCATTTAAAAATGTATCTTTAAGCGTGTAACAATATGTCATTTCACATATGTCCTATAGTCAAATTACAAACCCACGTGTGAGCGCAAGCTTAAGTGGCATTTAAAAATAGCCCTCACTATTACTGCTAGCACATAATAAATTAATGATGGAGCATTTAGTTCTGCCTACAGCCCAACAACCTTGTTTCTGAGTGAACAGGACACAAGCTGGAAATAATGCAGGCAAGCACTCGGGGAGGGCAGGCTGCCTAAATTAGGAGCCTGCCCCCAACAGCCCTACACCTTGACCAAATAAACAAACCCAAGGAGCTCAGCGAGAGACTCCACCTGTACATCCACCCTTCCTGAGCCATCTTCCCATGCAGTGACACCCATCATCTTATTTTATTTTTTTTTTTTTTTCCCTTCCTTTCAGCTTTGAATGGCAATTAGGAAAAGGTTAACTGAGTGCCTTTCTCCCAGGAATCCTCTTCCTCCTTTCAAAATAACAGCGTTAGCAAAAGAAAATCCCAGATTAGGCTAACAGGTAGGAGCGTGGTGCAGCCCTGGGAGATGCTGTTGGAAGTGGGGAGATTGGGAGAATCATCCCAGCGGGAGACTAATACTCATCATTCGGAGCTGCAGCTGAGGCCCATTTGAGTGACAGGCAGCCGGGAGCTGAAAGAGCCGCTCATATCCCACAACTGCTGGCATGCAGACTTGAAAGAGATTTATTTCAGGATAATTAGCTGGGAGTATTAAAGGTGGCAGGAAAGATCTGCAATTACTGTTTAGCAAACAGAATGGAGGGAAGGAAAAAAAAAAAAAAGGAGGAGCCAAAAATTAAATTAAAAGACCCAAATATTTCTCCACTTGAAAGTTGTTAAATAATTGAAAAAGTTCAAAGCAACTTTATTGTATTCAAAGTAGTGAATTGGGTGGGGAGGGGGGGGAAAGAAAGGAGGTGTAGATGGAGCTCTGTCATATGCAAGCACCTAAGACTTTTCCAATGATGTTTTCCAACTTACGCGGCAAACAGACTGCTTCCACCTTCCTCCCTGTTTGCACACCCCTTCGGCAGCACTGAGAAGTTTACCCCGACAGGACTTACTGAGATGGAGAGATACAGAGAAAGACAGATAGATATCTCTGCACCCTCAACTGTCAAGAGTTTTGAGGCAGAGTTTTAAGGTGATTTTTTGTGCTGCTGTTCTTTTCAAGGGCTGACAAATTTTCCTCTTTCCAGCAAAGGAGATGTGTTTTGCAGGAGTTCATTTGAAAAGGGGGGACTGCTGGTAGTAACAAATGTCTTAAAACAGAAACATGCTGGAGTAAGTCTTGGGAGATGAGAAGGAGACAAGACAAAATATATGGAGAATTATTGCAGTTTTCCCTCCTTATGGAAATAGCAACACAGGTGTTGTCTGCATTTATTACAGCGGGGCAGTCTGCTGCTTTAAAAAAAAAAAAAAAAAGATTTAAAAATTTTCCATGTAGAAACTGGACTTCAAAACCCATCCAAGGTTTGGAAATGACAGTCTCCAGCCTGATTCAATATTTCCTTATACCAACCCGGAATAAGCTTTATTCATCTCTGTCCACATACCCTGGCAGTTGCTGGCATCACACATGAGCGCGCTTGTGCCAACTGTAAATAAAGTTCACCCAACACACACAGCCTCAAAGCATTCGAGATTTTCATCAGGCTTCAAGACTCATTGTTGCTGAGCCTCACGCTGCTCTTTCAAAACAAGGGGCCTTTTCTGCATCTCGCTCAATGATCTACAGTCCTCTAAAATCATCTATTTATTTATGCTCTATTCTGAGATTTGCCCTCTGCGATGAAAAAACCACAACACTGCTTGAATTGTGTGGAAATAACAGGGTTGCCTGGCCCACTTTGTGGAGGTTAGATAAAGACGGGGAAAGCTAAAATGATTTTTAGTTGCCCAGCACCAGACCCACAAGGGAAGTAAAGGAAAAGCCAAATAAAGTAACGAGATGGGGGCTTCGTTGCCAGACTGGGCATGCTGCAGTGCTTGCTATGCACAAGAGCACATTTTGGCTAAGATGGAGGGCAAAATCCGAATATCTTGGGTAATGATTGTCATTATTTATTTTTTCTTTTTGATTTAAAAACAAACAAAAATAAACACTCCACCCCGCTTTGTTAAATACACCAATTTCAGCGTGACTTTCACTGGGAAAAGTTTCTCAAATCCAGGATGAAGTTTCTGGCCCAAAGAAATGGGGCAAAAAGTCATCCCAGAATAGACGAAGATCGAGGCACTGAGGACATTCCGCTGGGTTGTGAGAAACCTGGTTTCCAGCCCCTGTTTTTGCCTGCCCGACACGGCCAAGGGCTGGCAGCTGCCAGCCCCTCTGCAACCTGGGATGTCCTGCCTCTCCCTGAGCCTCATGTAAAACATGTCTCACGTCTATGGCATCTCAATGGAAAACCCTCCCCTGGCTCCATCGCCCATCACACTAAGTCACGAGCTTAAGGAAAGTCACTTGAGCTTGGGACTTGCTAACCCATATCAGTGAAATGAACAATACTTATCTACATTAAAGGTCATCACTTAGTGCTTATAGAAAGTCTCTAATCTCTGGAAAGCTGATATAAACAGTACTTGTATATGATTTTTCTCTATTGTTCATGAAAGCAAAGCCCGTATCATCCTTGCTCTCACCCCTCTTGCTCCCAGGCTTCAATCCCATGTCCAGCAGCTGCCTTTCTTTCTCCTCATGTTGTTACCCCACAGCGGATCCAACCCAATTTAAACCTGCCATGGCAAAGTTGAATCATGACCAGCACTCATCCATATCACAGGCTATGTTACTCCCAGCATTCTCCTCACTGCAAAAAAAAAAAAAAAATCCTATAACATGGCTCCCTCTCCATGGTGGGACCACCTGGGCTTTCCAGAGATGCTGGAAGAAACGCCCTGTACCTGCTTTCCTACTCAGAGAGGTCACAAGCATGGTGAGAGCACATCATCCCCTGGTGCAAGTGCTATGATCCTGCCATCCAAGTACGCTGACCAGTGGTCAAGTGGCCTCAGAGAGGGGCCCTATGTAATGGACCCGTGTCCCTATCCCTCTCTGGTAGGACCTCCCCCTTCCCTGGCCTGGAAAAGCCATATGATTTCTCTGCCTCCACTCCCCAGTGTGTAAGTCGAAGGATGAGATACTCTTTCTTCCATTCTTGCGTGGATTAATTATTTAATATTTGTAAAGCACTTCAAAAATGAGAAATGCTAAGCATTATTATTACCCACATCAATAGGATGATGAGGGTTTTGTCTTGTCTTTACAAACTTCCCAGGGAACAACTGGGGAACATAACAAAAACTGTCTCTGAACACAAGAGATGGGAAAGGTGCTCAACCCACTTTCCAGATCAATGCATTCAAACCCGGGCAGGATTGGCATCACTCAGAGTTACACCAATACCTCCAAAATAATGGGAATAATCAAGGACATCTGATGGTGTTTGAAATCTGTTCCTGTCTTCTGCTCAGGAAGTGGCAGGAAGACTTTACTGAACCTCATCAAGAGGTGACACCCAAAGCAAACTAAGGCATTCAACAAGGTGGGGAGGTTTTCTGCACAAAAGCTGGTACATAATAGAAAAGCAAGAAAATAAGGACTGCTCCCCTTCATGCACTCCTAACTATGCATCTTTCTTGTCCTCAGCTGCACCCTCCACGTTAGCAGCCTGTGCGAAAGGGTCAGGAAAGACCACCTTAGGCTTCAAAAAGGACCTGTAAATGTTCGTGTGGTCTTTATCATTTAATATCAGCACACTCTTTTTTCTAGTTTGGCCTGCAACCTGTTCACACATTAAACTACTTAGAAAGCATTTTCTTTTCACTGGCAGACTTTGAAGTAAATTTAAAATATAAATATTTTATTTATTTTAATGGGCAGAACTACGGTCACAGCTCTTCTGGAATACTTGGTGGAATATTACACCCAAAAAAATACATTTTTAATTAGGCTTGAGGCTCCCAGTACCACTTCCCCAGCCTGAGGTTAAGTCATTCCCCTCCTTCACTACCCAGGTTTCCCTTCAGCCTTGGTTTGTCCCATCAAATAAGAAATAATCAGTCTTTACCCATTTCACCATGTTAGAGCTCACATTTACGACATGCCTCAGCGAAAGGTGTTATTAAAAACACACATGAGAACATCTCCGTGCCAGTACACAGAAACACACTTTCTTTCATGGGGTGACAACCAGCTATAAACACAAATCACAACTATTTTTGTCATAGAAACTATTAACTAGAGACAGAAACACAACACACCATATATTTCTGGGCTCTATTTGAATCTAGCAAATTGCAAACATCTTTCCTTTAAGTATTTCCCAATGCCTTAAGCCTCCAGAAAAGGATCTCCTCCTCTGCTCAGTTTTGCACAAGTATTTGGTGCCATCTTCTTCATGCTGTACTGATGAAATAACTATTTTTAAGAGCACCAAGTCCTTTCTTGGTTCTCCAAGTTAAAGAAGACACGATCATCAACCTGGGCATAGTATTTAAAAATTGCACCTGCTTGCTGTAGTAAATCCATGCCATACTTTTTAATGTGATAAATAATATTATTATAGATAATATTATTATGATGATATATAATAATTCCAAGGCAGAGCCCCTGGCCAGAACAAGAAGCTGTTTAGCAAAGCCATTGTTGTTCAGGCCTTTGGCCATTTGGGATTTCAAATTGCGGGTCAAAGGGAGAAGCATCTCATTCTGGTGGGACCTCACATTTGCTGCCACATTGCAGGACCATTCATCCTCCTACCAGGTTGTTGGCTAAGACAGAAGTCTTCTCCACTTGAAAGCTGGCCCTCGGACTGGGGATGAGCATCACCAGTATGAAACCAAATCCCAACCCTGCACAGCCTCTGGGTCCCTGCTGCCCACTGGGGCACATCTTTGTGCTGCAGAAAGGACGACAAGGGCGATGCTGTGGACATGATTTTTGATCATCCTTATTTAAATATGCTGCACACCAATCAAGGAATTTTGAGGTGTGTTATAATTACAAAATATATACCCCACAAAATTTGTACAGTATTATTTGATAACTAGATAAAGATGAGTGAACAAGACACAAACCCAAATAAAAAGGTAGAATGCATTGAGGAAAATTTATACTATCCTTCTCTCCATAGGTGTATGTTTTGATTTTTCCAATGTGATTTATGTCTGTCTATATATGGGAAGAAAAATTTATATGAGAGGCATATAACTTTTGAGATGAGGACTCATTTCAAGGCAATATTTACAAAGGGCTGGTGTTGTAATGCTGACTCAGGTGACCAAGCACTTGCGGGGGGGGGGGGGGGAGGAAGAGGGCTTTTTAGAAAGTTATTAGAAATAAATATTTAGAAATAACAATGCCAGTGTCTGTGCACCAGGCTCATGATCACTCCCATCCATTGCCTGAGTGAGCTGTTCTTCAGTGTGAGTTGTCACTCTGGTACTAATAAAATATGATGGTCTAATTGTATTAGCAATTTCCCATCATATTATATTAATATGCATCATACTAGTATCCATTTTCACTAATGTGACATGAAAGGCAGTAATTTGATTAGTTTTCCCTATGATTACGGGGAGGGAGCTTGGCCTTCTGGATGGGCCATACTCCAGGCAGCTGGAGCCTTGAGCCCCTGGCCTTGCCTCCATCCCCAACATGCTGTTTCACCTTGAAGAAGCCATCTCACCTTTGGGTACCTTGGTGCCACAGCTGCTAAATACACAGTTTGTGAAGCTTTGGGGAAATCTCAGGTAAAAGCAGATGTTAGACATGGGAAGAATGGGCTGGAACAGTCTCCATCCATCCTGATGTTTTCCTGTATTTTCATATTTTCCAAAAGTCCTGACTACTATCTCCATTAAAATTAACGGAAGCTTTCGTATAGTGAAGGTCTTACCTACAGCAAGTGCCTCAGCCCTGACAATGTACATCAGTGATGCTCTCCCTGCTTATATGTTATGCCCTTTATAACACTACTCTCCTCTCTTGTCGGCAAGCCTTTCAGAGCCCTTCTGCTATCACATTCTTGTGGTCTTTAAAGAGGCAAATACAGATGCCTATAACTCAGAAGCAGTTTGTGTAATTGCACGTTTTGAGGATGGTGATGTTATTCTGCTGAATTCACTTCAATCCCAAGGTCAGGGTTTCTTTTCTTGAGGCCTTGAGCAAATACTATAGTACCAATGTGCCAGGACTACAGCTGTAAAATGGGAATAATAATTTTTTTTTCTTCTTGTGCTTTGCAAGTTTTCTGTAGCAGAGATTGTGTCTTACTGTGGCTACTTACTGCCACTAAGGCAATCATGACAGGTCCACAGCATAAACAAGTAAACCAGCATCCTCTCCATACCAGCAGCCTTCAGAACATACACTACAAACTCATGATGCAGCCACCACTTCTATTCCTAATTAAAAGGCTGATTGCACCAGAAATATTGCTGCAGAACCACCCACCAGAACAGGTAAAGGAAGAGATGGCCCCAGAGAAGGTAAGATGCACGCCCATCCTGAGCAGCCTCAAACCAGCAAGGAGCTAGTTGATCTGGCAACCCACCCACACCACAGCAAGGATTTCCGTTAAATCATGCAAGTTTGGATAGTCCTGTGATGCTGATTTGCTCCCCTACCCAGAAGGATAGTCAAAACTCATCCAGCAGCTCTGTATACTGTAGAACAATAAACCATGGGAGTGCACCATAAATCCTAGTAATGTGCTCGGAGGAAGGCAGCCGCTCCGAGGTCAGAGTCGGAGCTTCTTGGGAATTTTCAGACAAAAGATTTTTCATCAGAAATTGCTGATTCACCGAAATAGAAGCTTTTCCATACAACAAACCAATCTTGCTGAAGCCTTCATTAGGGAAGATCTCCCTGGCCCTGGACAGAATTAATGACCACAAGAAGAGAGGCAGAAGCCTCCTCTGAAACAACCTGCAGCTTTCACCTGGACCACGAGGGACCAGTGTCAGCAGTGTCCTACGCATGCCATCGGCCCATGCACTCAGTGATAATGCTGTCCCACCACCTCCCTGGCCAGAGCTGCTGTGCCTCCTGTAAGAAATTAAATACCCATTTATCCTGGGAGAGTGACACGCCATACTAGAGGTCTTCCATTCAGCAGCAGTGCTTGTTCCCACAAGGTATTTCATTGCTGATGCCAAGGGAAACAGCCCCAATGGGGCAATAAAGTCCACCCCTAACCCTAAAACTTGTCACCTCCACCTCTCATTTTGCCACTCCCATCCCTCTGCCTCTCTCCAGCCCTTTCGCTGCCATCCGCCACCTCCCAGGCACAAAGAATAACGACAGCGAAGACCCCAGAGACACAAGCTGGAGGCACAGCTGTAAATCCTGTTCAGCTCCAGGTCCCTGGGGATGCAGCACACCGCAGGAGGGGATGCGGGGCTCTGGCAGGCCAGATATACGAGCTGGAGGGACTGCAGGGGAACCAACATATTTATCTCCCTCATCCATCTTTCAAACTTAACCCAAACCAAAACTCCCTCTGGGTTCAGAAAAGTTCACTTTGACCCTCTGTGATGCAGGACGAATAACATTTGAGCCCTGAAGCGGCCCCGTGAGGCAGCAGCACAGACGTTCCCTGGAGCATCCATGCCAGGCTCAGCCATGCCATAGTGCTACCACATCTGCCCCGGCAGGTACATAAGGGGTTAACAGACCTGCCTCCTGGTTACTTTTAACATATCAGAGGAAGGAATCTGGACTTTCACTATGTTTTGTAATTTCCCTCTTTAATTCTCATTAGAAATGCTCCCAAAAGCAAGCCACCTGGTCTCAAATACCTGCTTGCATGTGTCCCGATAGACATGAGCCCTGTAAATGGTGCCCAGACCAGGGCTATGGGTCACAGTTACCCCCCACTAAGTCCTTACTTCTTGTTTGTGGTTAAAAAGTAGAAACCCTCTCGAATACCTCAGGTTGTCCCTGCAGCAATTCTGGCACACTCAGGCGCAGAAAATACCACAAATGCCAGGATGCTGCCCTCCTCACAGCCCAATTCACACCTCAGCATCCTGAGAGTGTGCTGAAAACAACCCAGGCTTGTTGGTGGCAAAAGTGATCAGATGAATTCTGCAGATCTGCTTGAGGAACTGGGGAAAAACACCAATGAAGAGAGTAAGCAACAAGCTTCACCAGATACTTTCATATGAAGCCAAGTGCATTTCCAGGTGTGATGTAAAGCCAATACCACAACATCCGTCAGCATCTGGACAGTTTCCAAATGCTTGCCTGCATCCAGAAACACAACCAAGCATGAAGCCACCGTATTGATACAGAAACAACCCATTTTGTTTAAAACAAATGCTTTCCCTGCTTTTTTCCTTTGAAAAATTCCAAGCACCACCAGCAACGGGTGTGCAAAGGTCGGTACCCAGGCAGGGCTGGGTTTCAGCTCCGAGTGCCCACAGGAGAGGGGAAAGCAGCAGCAGAGCCAAGTGCTTCCCCCAGCTCCTGCCGGGCTATCGGGTGCTGCTGTAATAAATCAAAATCAGTTATGGGAAATGTAAAATTATCATTTGGAAATCACTCTCTCTGAATAATTCAGTCATTGACTTTCACATCAAACAACCATTCCAGCCACCCACACACGCAGTTCAGTCTCCTGCTTAGTTTTAAACTCTCTTTAATTATCGGCATTAACCTATCGCATTACTATTTCATCCTTATTTCATGTCAGGGGAGGGGTCAGCGGTTTGATAAAACACAACAAACTGGAAGACTTTGAGCTGTCCTTCTGCTCATCCCGCCCAACTCTGTGGGGCTGCTTTGGCCCTGGGCAAGACCAAGGACACCCCAGCCACAAGCACATCTCCAGCATCACTCAAAGCCTTTTAATATGGAGCAACAGACCTGCCCCAAACCCTTTCACCCTCCCCCAGCACAGTGCAACTTGGCAGGAGCTGGTGCCTCTGCATCTCCCACAGCCCTACACAGAGTATCTCCAAATAACACATGCTCTGCTCCACATCTGCGTGTCATCCCAGGATGCACAAGCATCCCTTTCTAAGCTGTTTTTCAGGAAAGCTTTCTCATTAAGCAGCAAGCCAGACCAGCCTTGCCTAATCACCTTCTCTCAGGGTGTTAATCACATCCAGCAAGCAGGACCCCACCACATACCTGCCTTGATTAGGGTCCTCCATCTAACTGCCCAAACAGGACAGAAGTTTAAAGAATATATCCAGAGCAAAAGTTTATCCACTTCTCTAAGTTCCTTCTTCTCCCTGCACTTTGAAAACATGTTTAAGTTAGTTTCACATTTTATTTGTCTACTGAGCTCCCTAAGTTAGGGAAATTAGTATTGTGCATGCAGTTTGATTTAATTAGTAATTGGGGAAATAGGTCTGGCATGTTTCATGGAGGCTTGGGGAAATTGTCAATTAGCATTGTGTTAATTGGTGTCTGCTGTCCTTGCTTTTTAGTTTTTAACCCCTTTTACCTTGTTCCCACTTTCGGTATGTAAAAAAATCTGGCTGCTTATTATTCTTTAAGTAAAGGATTAATTGCTTGAATTCCTGCCTGTGCTGGGTGTCCTTTTTCCCCTTGCACAGTGGGATTTGTGCATGTCCTCCAGGCACTAGTTTTGGAGACTGTGCTGGAGTCATCCCCCAGCCCCGGCGTCACCCTGCTCAGGGCCAGGTTGGGGTCTCTCCCCCACCACCAGCACCAGTCTGCCTGCTCCAAAACCAGCTGCTTCTCCCAGTTCTTACTTGCTTTTTCCTCCTCTCACCTGTGCTGTTAACCACTCATTCCAACTAGCACCTAAATCCCTTACAATTTATCAAACAGAAATTTGAATAAAGGAAAACTGAGCAAAAAAGAGGAAGCTTGCCATGAGATTCAAAAAAGTAAACTTTGACACATAAACCATCAACCAATGTAAGTGGAGGGTATTCACCTGAAAAGCTTACACTGCGCTCTTTAATTTGCTGTACTGTATGTCCAGCAATAAACCGGAGGTTTGCATCTCTGTCTGGCGGGAATAATTAATTAATTGTTAATTGCTATTAATAACTGAGGTCCTGATCCTGCAGGCAGACACGCATACACTTAGCTTTAGGACATCCATGCATGTGAGGTTAGACATTTGCAATTGCTTCCAGGATCGATGCATCCAGAGCCTGAGAGCATTTTCCCAGCCCCAGCAGAGGGGCATCCCGGAGGAGAAGAAGATCTGTGAGGGCATGAGCCAGCACCGAGCACAAACGTTCCATTCCAGCACCTTGGCTGGAGCTTCCCCTATCCATGTACAATTTGGGGTGTTCAGCTGGCTGAAACCCCTGTAACTGCTGCCTCTGGTCTGGCTTTGGGGAGAGCCAGCAGCGATGCCCCAGGAGGGATGCTCCCCAGCGCCAGGAGGCTGTTTATGCGCGAGCTTGGCAGGGAGCCAGGCAGAGCAAGCAGGTCTAGAAATTATTCAGAGCGCAATTAAAACACATCTTTCCAAGCAGGGACATTTGTGTGGCAAACTGAACAGGAAAACTCCTCCGTTGGTCCCCAGTTCGGAGGGGAGGGCCATGCAGGAGCAGGTGCGGGATGACCAGGTTAAATGAGCTCAACTGCCTCAAAATCCACCTGGCATTTCCAAAGCTGGGGCAGAAGGAACACAGTTTTAGGCTTCACTTTTTTTTTTTTTTTTTTCTGGTGATTTCCAGCCAGCCCTGCCTTCAGCAGAGATTGTGGTGTGCCTTCACAAAGAAAGGCATGCTTACTGTGCTAAAAAAAAACATCATAAGCTTTTGTCATACCAGCATAACCCAGGAGAAGATGAGACTGAAGATATTCGATGAGTATGAGCAGAGAGACGGTATGGCAAACACCAGCCTAGAGCTAAGCCAGCTGCCAAAGCGAAGGGAGAAGAAAACGCTGAGCACCATGTTTCACTCCAGGGTCTGCTGCCAAAGCCACCAAGAGGGACAGCACACCATGATGGAGCGTGCTTGGGACAAGTAAGTATGGCAGTTCATTGACAGACTACTAAAATTACAAGCAGCACTTTAACCACTTCATCCCCTTAGAAAATAAGAAATAAAGACCCTGCTCTCCTCCTCTTGATGGAGTCCTGGTCCTTGCTCTGACAGGGTAGGTACCTGGAGACTGGGCAGGCATATGGAGAAGGTGACCCAATCCTGGAGTAGGTAGTCGGGATTTGGTGACGCCCACAGCAATGTGCACAGCGGAAGATGATCGAGTCCTGCGAGGTGTGGTCAAGTAACAAGCAACAGCAGGACCCTCAACCCCAAGCAAAAAACAAAACAAAACAAAACAAAATCTAAATAAATAGGGCATCTCTCTCAACCACCAGTGAAAGATGCTGTTTTCTCAGGGAGCTCCACTGCTGGCCAGGCCGATCCACCTGAGGAGCACAAAAAGGGAGTTGAACGAGTCAGCTCTGTATTTGAGGGGGTAAATGCAACCAACCCGTGAGAAGGTTACAGCGTTTTTAAATTATATTTGCATAGAATTAGAAAGTAATAATTAAAGTAGTGAATCATCTGAAAGGCACTATACTAATACTGTCTTCACAATAATTATCTCACCAGAATTTCAGAGGCTGAATTATTTTCTATTGGATTTACAATTAATTTCGTAAAAATAACAAATCCTCCCTAAGAGAGACTATAGTACTATAATGATAGCACTTGAAAGTGCCATACAGTCATTAACCAATTGATCTTCACAACACTACTGTAAGGTACGGCAGTGTCGTTATCTCCATATGGGAAGCATATAGACAAGGGAGTTGAGCTCTGCTTTGAACCAAAGCTAAGCAAACTTGTCCCAGTCATCTCACAGTTATTAATCACCTGGAGTACTCAGGACACACACATTTTATCCAGTGCCTTCTTCAAGACCATATCAGGTCCTTGGCAAAGCAGGAATTAAAGTTCACATAAGAGTCATGGCCATCAGACCTCTCCTGTCTTCAGGTGCATCTACCACAGCATCTCCCTCCAGGCACAACCGCCATCAGACATCCACCTCTGACAATGACTTGGGAAAACTGGTCTTACTCAGAAACAGAGGGTCAGGAAGAAACAACACCTCAGGGGGAATGGAGGATGACCATGGAGGACAAACACAGACAGGAGGATGAACCCCAGCTTGTTACAGGGTTCTGTCAACCAGATCTTCAAACAAAAAGGGAGTCTCTCTTCCTACTGTCTCAGAATAATCTCCCAAATCAAAGCATCCCCCTCTAAACAAGCATACAGGACTGTGGCTGTTGGGGGGAATCTCTGGTGACACCTGTAATGTCCTGCACACTCCCAAAGCATTACCCCTTTGGTTACTCTAGAATAGTGGCAGGGGTTTAGAAAGCCAAGCTGTCGGAGGCGATCACGGATGTGCTCAGATATGTATTAATTAGAATTCCTGCACAGTTTTCTTCTGTTAATTATAGCTTAATTTGATTGCTTAATAGCTTTGGTTTTCGTAATGTTTAGCACCTGTTGTAAATTGCACAAGATAAATCGTCTTCTACCATCTACCCTGTTTACTCCTAAAATTTTGCATTTCCCTTTCAGCTCCCAGCTTTAGATCTGAGCCATTGGCTTTTTCTCATCTTTGCCCTTTTCACCAATTTTTTTTTTGTTTCAGTAGACTATTTAACCAAATAAGTGAGTTTTAGTTAAATACTTTCTTAAAAGCTACAATTTTAAAAAATAATAATGGGAAAAGAGTAATATCTGCATACCATAAAGTGTGCAAATGTTGACCCATGGTATTATGCAGACTTTCACTCATGGGTCATCGTTCTTCATCATTGTTGTTTCCTTCTCCCTTTCCAAGGCAAGGGGGGGTGGTGGGTGTCATCCTTCTCTTACAGGATTATTAGACAGAAGTGGAGGCCCTGCATCATTAATTGATTTCTTCCATACATTGTACTATGATACAATTTTTCAAGGCTGTGCATAATTGTGTTCCCTGTGCCACTGCTCTATGTTCTGTCCTTGTCATATTGTCATTGAAGGCTGATTCCACCCTCTGTAATTGGAGATGTTCTACTTTTGGACAAAGGTGTGGGGGCAGCTCAGGGGAACAGCGCTGACATTTACTTCATCAATTTATTTTTATTGTTCCTACATTTATTGCAGCTATAACAGCCCTTTAATAGTTATATCTCCTCCCTGTAGGGTATTCTGGTATTTGAAATTTTTTTAACTCATTTGTTCTCATAGATAACAGTAAAGTGCATTTCACGCTAACCTTTAGGTTTCAATCTTCTCTCTTTCTTTGGCTCTGAAGCAGTTGCAGCTTTAAACTTTTACTGCATTGTCAGTCTAAAGGCCACCACCACCGAGTCCATTCTAGAACTGGAGTAACCACAAATTAGTGGTCCTGAAAATTTCAGGGAGGCAAGTCCTAAACCCAGAGTGCCGCTATTATCATAATTCAAAATTGGCCGTCCTTTTAATAGAGGGGGAGAAAAATACAGTAAATACTAGCATCTAGTCTCCTTTTACAGTCTTCGGTCAAACAAGGGGTGATAATTGCATCTTTACGACTGGCAACGTAACTGACTCCACCACCTCCAAAGCTCGTCCCCTTCGGTACCTGCAGAGGCAGTAAATGAGTTCAATGTTTAGACAAAACCGCAGCTCCGTTCACAGGTTTCCCTTTGTCCCCTTCCTCTCTCTTTTCAGTTTTATCACACTTGCTGCTCAAGCTGCAGCTTAACAGCACCATAGAAGAGAAATGATTTTTAATAATTAACTCACTAGTGGGTTTCAGCAGGTAATTTTCACTATTCAGAGATACCCACCCCTAAACTCCCAAATATGAACTCTCTCACAAATGGTCTCAAACACAGGTGGGACCTGACCCTGGGCACCAGTTTCCCAGCCTGGTGTCCCACCGCATCACCCAGGACCAGCCAACACCTGTAGCAGCCAAGGACAAGAGGTGCCACCAGGTTGACTCCAACAGGCAAGATCTTCAAACATCAACAAAACCCCCACCATTACGTGGGCTTTGCCCCACTGACACAGTGAGCAGTTTTGCAGCACTGGAGGAGAAACCTGAATGAGCCATGAGGTTCACACAGGCAAAGGATCTTCCCACACACGAGCAGGTGTGAGCACCCAGTCCAGAACGACATGCATGCAGAAAGAAAGTGCACTTTTCTGCAAACACTGAAACAAAATCTGCACTGCCACCACAGGAAAAGCTCATTGTTTCTCTCTGTTTTTTTAATGTCAGCTCTTGACAAAACCATTTCTAACCCCACCTCCACGGCTCCACCCTGTCATTGCACAGAGATGGTCTTCCTCCTCAAAGCCTCTTCTCTTAAAGACACTGCCAAGAAATAGCTTAATTAAAACAAATGGAGACATTTGGAGCGAGAACAAATTAGGCCAGGGAGATAAACTAAAAATGAGACAATAAAGGATAAGGAACAAGGGCTTAAAACGGTGGAAAAGCCCATGTTTTTTAATGGAGCTGTATTACTTTCTACCAAATGTACCCAAAATTACTTTTAAGCAGAGTATTGTGTGCTTTGTGGAGCATCTACCCGTAAACTGCACCTGCTCATAAGTCAGCAGAAATCTGGATATTTTAGCGTAGTACTAGTAGCACTAGTAGTGCTTTCTAGAGAATTAATAGCATGAAAGCCCAAAGGACTGTCCCTGGATCTGCCTTTCTGTGAAGGGTCTGATCCTGCTATCCCCTTCCTAGGGCTGTGGGCCACAGCAGTGTCAGTACACGGGACCCGTAGAAGATAGCCAGTGCCCTTGGGGCTGGGTAACAAGCTGATTTCAAAAGACTGTGCAGGAATACCAACAAGTTGCTTGCTCAGAAAATTCAAGCAGACGTGCCTGGTCAAAACCAGTGACGCTGCTCTCCCAGTTACACCCACTGAAATCGGAGTCACTCCTCTGAACTCAGCAACACTATTGCACTAGTACAAAATTGCTGGGAATTAATTAAAAAAATAAAAGTCATCAGAATTTTTTGACTCCCTGACATGGATAAATACTCATCCAATGAGGTCCACCAGTGGCAATAGGATTAATTACCCGAGTCTGTTCAAGCTCAGAATAACCCAAGAATATAACTCCTAGATTTCCAGGGTGAATTTTTCAAAGTGGTTTTAGCCTGATCTCTGGCTTTTTTACATTCTCATCATACATACACCAAGTTGGGTTCATACACCCAAATGTGAGACATTGCAACCCAGAGCAGCCACAGCTCGCTGGGGGCGAGGGCACAGTACCACTCCTGACAGTCTTGATAAAGTAACCAATGTATTTGAGAGACTGGAATTTTTTCCTTTAGTAGATCAGAAATACTTATGTAGAAGAAATACTTTAAAATAAAAATTCAGGTCTTCAGTCCCATCCTCCTCCTGTGTTTAGCTTTTGAGACAAGCTTTCAGCCATACATGAAGGTTGCAACCCTACAGCTTCCCCATACAAAACACCCTGGAAATGGTAAGAAGCTCTCCCAGATGGGCCATTACTTGCATTAGCAGGACAAAGAGCTTCTTTCACTATGATTAAAAATAACCAAGGCTGGTAGAAACAAGTATAATTTAAAGCATAGTTTCAGCTTTATTGGTGGAAGCAATATTTGCGTATTTGCTTCTCAGGAACCTTTGTGACACTTATTTACAAAATAAACACATGGGAGTGGGGGAAGAGGGAGGAAGGAGTGCGAGGAGAGGCTTGCTCATAATTTTTAGACTTGATGTTATCTGAATACTTCCAGGAAGTCACTAAAAAAAAAAATTCATTTGAAAAAGGAAGGAGATTTTCCAAATCTTCTGAGAAACAAAGCAAAAATATACATCAAATTTCTGGCATTGCAAACGTTTGTATTTTCAAGTCAAAGCAAGTTTTCAAATATTCAGTTTGAGAATTCGCATGCTTTGATTTTGATGATGCGCTTGCACTTAACTTCTAGCATTTTTTTTTTTTTCCCAAAACAGCAAATTATTTTCTGTATTTAGGCAAATCCTGCTGCACACTCAAGCGAAGCAAGCATTTGACTCAGGCACCAGGATCTCACAGCCGTTCGCTGCAGAAGGTGACATGGAGCAGGGGTACGTTTGCAACACGGTTCATCTGCTTCACGCATAGGCTGCACCGTGTACACACTGCACCTTTGCCAACACCATATGCGGGCCATCCCCTCATTCAAAAATTAAGGAAAGCCCGTTGTCCAGCTGCCAGCGAGCAACTCTGAACCCAGGATTGACTCTAATCCATGCGATTAAGGCAGGGAACAAACTCTCCTGCTGCTCCTGAAAGCTCTCCCCAAAAGAAGCGGCGCTCATTGTAAAGCCAACAACAATGCAGGGTGTCTTCAAAGACCAGCAAGCAGTCACACAAGAAGGAAAAGTAATCATCCAAGTGTGCATGCCCATGCCCCCTGCCCCAGCAGGACCATGTGGTCCAGATTTCTAGGCAAAGCCAACCACGATGCAAGGCCGCGGCCTCATGGTTTCTTAATTAATCCTCAATCTCAGATACATCACAACCCTGCCACATCATCTGCTCTACCACTTACAATCCCTTTAACCTGTCATCTGCAAATAACAATATTAGGGGCAATATTAGCCCAAATAGAAAATCATAATATTTAGGCATCCACCATATCTTTATCCTGAAATGGGAACATCATTGCAAAAAACAGTCACCTGATCTCTGCTGGCCCATGGGTTTACACCCAATTGCTGGATGTGGCTACAGATGCATTGAAAAGCAAAGATGTCACACAAAACAGGGGTGCAGGTATGTAACTTGTGCTTCAGTTTAACTAAGACAAGAGGAAAGTCGAGCCTTGGAGCCATTCCATAGTTGCAAACCAGCTAAGCAGTGCCAGAGCATGGATCACTCCCACCTCTGAACAGACCACTCCAGTTGAAATGGAAAAAACAATACCCAAAAAATGGAGATAGGGGCTTTTTCCCATTAATTAACTTTTTTTTTTCAGCGCTTCAGGACCATTGCACCCAGAGGATCAAAGGCAATTGTGCCAAAAAAAACCAAGTTTGATGCTCTTCAGGTGCTCTGCTTCAACCACAGCAGGAATATTTCACAAAAGGGAGATCAATTTTTATAAGTAAAAACACTGATAGATTGATACAAACATCAGAAATAAAAAGTTTTATCTTCAGAGCTCACTCTGGGGTAGGGTTTTTGGTTTTGGGGTTCTTTTTTTTAGCTCTTACAGTTCCCATTTCTAGCTGTACTCCACAGCCAGCAGAGCCAGAAAGTTTTGTCTCCCAAAACTAAAGTTTTGGTTTAGTTTTTCTGGTTTGTTTTTGTTTTGTTTTGTTTTAAGTACACTGCAGGCTCTATTTCTCCTGAAAATTCTTGTGAGCTGAGAAAGGTGACAAAACTCAGATAGCTGAAGAAGAAAGTAAAAGCAAAGGCAACAGGTCATATGCAGAGTCTGTAATAAGGGGAAATGGCACTTATAACTGTATTGAATTTGTGACGTTACACTATGTTTAACGATATGTCATATTTCCCATTAGGATCCTCCCGTTATTTCGATTCCAAAGGATTTTAAACTAAGCTACAAAAAAAACTGCTGCCACTCTACATTTGTCCTCTGCTTACAGGTAGGACTGCTTTCATGCTTCTAAAATTGACACCAATTTTGAACTTTCATCAATTTATTTGTAGGAGATCTGAAAAGCAACACCAGAAGTTGAAGTAAAACAATTTTGCATCAGATCAAATGCTGATTGGCTTTTCTAAAGCAAAATTTTCCAAACTGGTAGGATTTTAATGCCAAGGCTTTTCTTGAGTAGACTGAGAGCATCGGTTGATTTAAAACTACCGTTACAGTACCAAGACACATTGATGCTTAACCGACCCAAAGCTTAGCACCTTGGAGGGGCAGCACTCCTGCCCTCTAAACAGGAATTTCTATTAGCAGTCTCTACCAGGAAGGCACTAGGTACTTCTGAGCTCTTATCTCCCCTTCCTTAAATCATCCCCACCACCACTTCTCTTGACAATACATTTTCCCTGAGGCCAAATTTCTCCACAGTGTAACTTCTACCAAAGCCAGTTGCACCATGGTAAAATTTGGCCTTTTGATTAAAATCAAATGCATTTCTGCAGTTTGGGACATTTCTGCTTCTGAAGTTGGTTTTTTTTTTTCTTAATGCTACCTCCAGTTTCCCTATTTTGTGGGTTAGCACTAGTTGTTTTTTACTTTGCAGACTTTGTTCCCCCTGTCTTTTTAACTTAGTTTCCTGTTTATCAGAAATTATGTTTAATTTCACTTTTGCTAACAAAAGAAAAAAACACCTGATTTGTTCGCCTGTATAAACAACCATCACAAAGTTTACTGTCCCACCATGCAGCAGTGTTGTGAAGCTTAATTAATGCTTGTGTAGTGCTTTGAAGATGACATACCCCACAATTACTTAGTGGGGTTTTTTTTTAATTTTTCAGCTTCTATATCTTGTAACATTATTGCTCAGGACAGTACTTGACAGCATATGGCAGCTTGTGTTTTCATAGTACCTGTCAACCAAGGCTAGCAGAGAAGATGCTATGGATTAGTGCATAGTGCCTGTTTCTGCAGGTTGGTTCCTCATCTCCTCCAATGTGCTCCTGCTAGATCCACTTTCATAGAGAAGTGAACCTTCAGAGAAAAAGTTGTGGAGGTCACTCCAAGCATGAACCACACTCCTCATGCATGCCAGGGACAACTGAGCTCATCAGCAAAGCGGGATTTAGAAGTTATCCCCAACAGCAACAACTCTGCTGAGTTTCCCCATGGAAGAGGTGCAGCCACTGCAGCAAGAATTTGGAGCACGTACTGTTTAGGAATGTCTTAGACTTGTCTTTCCCTTTTGCGACACATCCCTTTGTGCTCTTCTTAATTTATAATTTATTAAAGATGTCAGTTGAGAGGGCACTTGCTATGCCTAGCTGGAACCTCCTCTAAAGTGCTTCCCAGTAGGCTCTGTATAACTCCCCTTTGATTACCATGCGATTAGTTTATTCAGCTGATGGCCTTTCTTCTTCAAGATCCTCATTGTGTCTCCTGCCTCCTATGCAGTTCTTAAGAATTTAAATGAGCCATTTTATGTCTTTCTACAAGTGATGATCGACAAACCCAGCCCCACCCTTCTGCTTTCACTTTTAGTGTGCCTAATAAAAGTAGTGTGAGGGTTGGGTGTTGGTTTGTTGTTTTTTCTTTTCCAGGGGTCGTGGCTAATGGAGAATTTTATGTTGTTTCTGACATTGTTTGTGGTGCCTCCCACCAGACTACATGCTCCTGGGGATAGAAAGACAGTGGCATAAATGTCAGGGAAATGCCTCTGCTGTGTCAGGTCTAATTAGACATTTGCACTTGTGGGACAAACACCTTCCTCATAAAATTCAAAGCTCAGCCTCACTTAGCATGTGCTCAGAGGCACTTTCAAGGAGAAGGCATCATAAACAGCACACAGACCTATCCAAATCTGATGCAATTTCTTCCAGCATTTTAGTTCAGTCCCCACAACACACACCTCCATCCCCACTCCTGCTCCAAAAGACTTCCAACACATAAAGATGCCTTGCCTTTGCTGTGCTTTACCCAAATGATTTCCAGAAACACAGAAAATCCTTAGCTTGAAGCTCAAATCACCAAATTAAAAACCAATGAGCACAGCTAGTCCATTAACATCTGCGCCTGGAGGCCCCAGGTTTAGGGAACAGCACGGGGTGGTTCCCATCTTGCCATGATGTACAGACCCACCAGCTGCTTGTCTAACAGCCATCCTATGGAGGGTGCTCCTGCAAAAGGGGACCTTGGGGCTCACCATTAGGTGCACCTCTGCCACCTCTTCTTCTCATGCTTCCCTCTCAGCACAGAGGTTTTCCTCCACGTTTCAGGTTGAGGCGGACACAGGCAGCCTAGGAATAACCTAGTGGTTACCTCACTCAATCTCAAGTCTCTACTGCCGTTCTAGACTTGGCAGGCTCATCCTAGGTCCTCTTGCAGCACTATGCGACTCTGACATGTCTGATGCCAACAAGAATTTAAACAGACTGCAAACAGATTAACTGCCCAAGACCTCACTTGGATCTGAAGCCAGCAGGTAGGAGGTGAGACATCTTGCCCAAGTACCACAGCCATCTTTCTGCCAGAGCAGTTTTACAGCAAGCCATGGAGTCCAACCTATGGACAAGTACATCCTTGCAAGAGAGCTCCCACACACTGCCCAGGGAGTCTCACCAGGGTGCATGACTGCTCTACAGCATGGACTTTGCTGAGTACCTCTTGCTATGATCTAACTGCTCTGGCTGCCGCTGTGCAAACTTCTAATATTCTTCAGGACAAAAGGAGAGAGAAGCATGCATATACATGTTCACACGCATCTGTGCACACACATCCGTACATAGAAGAAATAGGGCTGTGAGCTGAAAAAATGAACTCTCAAAAAAAATAATCTCATCTTGTCTAAATTTTAACTTCCCCTCCTTTGTCCACCCAAATCTGAGAGAGCAGCTCCCTCTGTGGGTTTTCCTTCTCGGCTGTTTGTTTGCTGGCTGAGGGTGTATCTAAGGAAGTGAAGGGGGCACCTGGCTGGTGCCAAGGATCCCTCATCACTGCTCCCTTGCAAGGCTGGGAGGAAGCTGAAATGCACCACCACCACCACCACCCAAAGTCAAAAAGGTTTGTGTTTCCCTACCCCTCAGTTGAGCATAAAATCCAAGAAACCTCTCTACTTGCTGGATCCTTATTTGTACAGGTAGTTAATTCAGCTGCACCCAAATGCTCACATGAGTGTGAGACTCAGCCACCTGTATGAACAAACCTCCGTACTGTTAACAAGCAAGAGTGAGGCACTGCAGAGTAAAAACCATTGCTGAACAAACAGAAATAAGCAGTAAAATGAACTGTGACATAGCTGCAGAATCACTGTGCTTTCTGCTGCACGTATGTTTGTACATCAACAGGACTCTTGCTGGGAAGAAATTAGGATTTAGTGAAAGAATTTATCACCAAGGTGATTACATGGAGAAAATCAGCAGCGGTGCAGTATCTCTCTACTGTGCCATGAAGAGTAGATGAATAAAAGTCAAACATATACATTCAATAAGCCTTACCACCATGAAAACCCTGCCTCAGTAGAAAACACATTCTGACCTTTAGGTCAGATTAAAACGGTCAGAGTCCATGGTCCATTCCTTGGAAGAATGACTTCTGAGGACACGGGAGATGAAAGCAAGCATGACTGCCCTCAACACCAACAACAGGCCTTAGAAAGTGGAAACCTGGAGCCACAGCCACAGAGTCAGTAGAGACTGTGCATATGAAAGATCCCATGTTGTGTTTCATAAGAGACGTGGTCTTAATCCTGGCTGGATTCCCGGGTAATTACATGCCACCCACATAAGATGTCCTCTGTTGTTCCGACTGCATGTACCACTCTCTGCTTCCCAGCCAACAGAATGAGTCTTGCACTCTCCACCTGAAATCCCAAATCTGTTTCCTTCACCCTTCTGCTGCAGGAGAGCTTGCATGCAAACATGGGCTCTGCAAACACCCTCTGCCACTCCAGCAGCCTCAAACCTGGCAGGGCAGCTGTATTGCACACTGTCAGGCAGGCACCGCTTTGCAGCTGCATTTCTGCAACAGGCAAAGACGTTACTGTGCCTAGGATGGGCAAGATGCTTTGGAATCCCTGGATGTGAGCGCTGGCGATTAAAATGTAAATCTGCTCCTACACTGCCCAAAAGGCTCAGAGGTCTGTGATAAAGAAAAGCAGAGAAATCGTCCACAGGGCCAAAACTTCCACTGCTTTAAAACTTCAGGAAAAAAAAAACTTAGAAAAAAAACCCAAACCAATGTATATCCAAAGGCCAGAATCACTTCTGTGCTTTGAAATTTTTAACCAAAATCCAAGGTTCCCCCTACCTGTTTGAGTACATTGGATTACCAGCCTCCAGCCACCCCAATCCCACAATGGTCCAAGCATTTCCAGCTTCCCCTCTTCTCCCTGCTTTTGGTTGATGCTGCAGATGCTTGCACATTATTTTAAACCCCGTACCACGAAGTATGTGTGTCTCAAGGGAGGGGCTGGTATGATATTCCCAGCCTAATACAGGAGGATATACATCCACAGCTCCCCCATGACTGAGACGAGAGCGTACCCTGGGGGAGTTTGCAATGGATATGAGCAATATTGAGACAAAGAGGTGCAGTTGTGGGAGGGTGCCTCACACTGAGGAGAGCTGTCAAAAAAGTATATGAGTATTTAAATGGCAATCTTATTATCCCAGCCACCCCAAATGGAGAGGACTTCTTGCATCCCTCATTTTGAGCCTGTGCCACCAGGTCCAGATGGGCTCCACTTTTGTTCTGTATTTTTGGTTTTTTGCCTTTTTTTTTTTTTCTTACAGAACTAAAAATGTTTTCAAAACTACCTTTAATGAACCGAAAATGTTAATTTGAAAGTCTGCTCTGTGGAAAGAGTGAGGCTGGCGGAGGGGAGGAAGTGACACAGGGTTTGCTGACCGGCGGGAGGCTGGTTTCAATCCCCCTACAGAGAAACAGAGGCAAGGCATCAGAGCTGGCCAGAAACCCACAGGCCAGGCACAGAGCTTAAATTGCAAAAAGTAACCTGCTTTCTCCCCAAAACTCTCATTTCTAGGCTGAGGTACCACCCATGCACATCCCTCCTGCCCATATGAACACTTTCAGCAACCTAGAAAAGATGCTCAGCAGTGGCTGCCTGCGTCATCGTGGCCATCAGATGGTCGTTCACGTGAAGGTGGGCAGCAGTCAGGTTGTGCCCATCAGAATCAAGGATGAGGGCAAGCTGTGCATGCTGATAAATCAAAAAAATGCCATTGGAGGAACCACTCCCCATGCCCAAACTTTGACTCTTTTCTACAGTCCTGACCTGGCACACAGGAGCTTTCCAGCTCCCGGCCCACCAAAGAAAGGATGAGAAAAAAAAAAAAAAAGAAAAAAGAAAAAAGGGAAAAAGGCCATTTTTCTAACTGAAGGAAAAGCCATGCCAAGTCCTACAAGTACCGTCTGGCCAGGCGCCAGGAAATGTGTAAATTTTCGTGAGCTTGGGCTATTTTGCCAGAAGTCTGCAATGTGTCTGGACACGACTGGTTCCCCTTTGTCAGCCCCGGCCTGACCAACCAGGAAGTTTGAGAGAGAGAAAAAAAAGAGACAGACAGACACACACACACACACTTCCCCCCCAACCCACCCCCCCCCGTAACACAATGACTCTCCTGTAATACCTTTAATTTCTGTACCAACAGCCGCAATGGTCCCACACATTGGGGTGAGAGGGGAGGGGTATGAAAGCCCTTTAATTCTTCAAAAAATAATTTTTTTTCAGTCCCATGTTTGCTGATAACCTCACCACTGCCCTCCCAGCTTTGCAGTGGTTATTAGCTTGGCTTGTTGCTATAAATACAAGCGTTAACTCCTTGTATTCCCCAAGGACCGAGTTGGGAAGAAAAGGGGCATTTATGCAACTTTTTCTTCTTTTTTTAAAAAAAAAAAAAAAAAAGAAAGAAAGAAAGAAACAGACTGAGTTTCATGTAACATGCATTTAATTGATTTACCCGGAGTTTTAAGTGAGGCACTGAAGGTATACAAACCTCTGCCTAGCCAGCACACCCTTCCCTCCTAGCTTTGGGCTGAGAGGGAAAAAATGCATTTAAATATATTTAGGAAACAGATATCACTGGGCTGAGAGACAGGAGACCCCACTCTGCTTGCAAAAAGCACAGAGCTGCTGCCATGACAAGGAAGCAGAGGATGGGGGAAGGCCGATGAGGGGGCATGGGGAGGGAGGAGCAGGGTCTGCTTACGCTCTCCACTCTGCCCTGCCATCCCCCCCCTCATCTCACCAGCATCTTTCACAGCATGGCTAACGTTCAAGTCCATTGCACAACTGGAGGACACACCTGCAGAGGCGGTCAAGTGTGGACAGGGGGGAAGTTTGAGTGTGAAAATGTTGCTGTTTCTCACCCCACAGACTTTAAGCCATCACCCTGGTGATAACGCCAACTACCAAGGTCCATGAAGCCTGAGCAGAAAGTATGAGATACTCTGATCAGTGCAGAAATCAGATCTCCAGCCCGGTGGTAACGGGTGAAAACCAGAGGGTTTCGATCCTTAGCACCCATAAGTAATGCTGTGGGGATGAAGAAAGCTCCCCTTCCTGGGGCGTCAATTCATCCCAGCTCTGAGCCAGAGCAGCACCAAACCCAAGCTCTTCAAATCCTCCCAGAAGAAAAAAAAAAAATTCCTTTTTTTAGCAGTGCTCAAAATTATGCTAGATGTTTAATTCCAATGATTTTCGGGCTTTTAAAAAATATCTGTAATTATTTAGATAGTCATGTAGCTTCCCTACCGATCGACAGATGATGATCTAGATCAAAAAGGAAAGAAAAGCAGACTCAGGAAAGACACTCACTGTGTGGTTCATGTTTAACCAAGTAAATTGATATCCAAGAACTTTTGTGTATGTATGTTTGCATATACACACACCAAGGAACCTTTCCAGATATGCAAGTGAGCTAAGAAGTATGTTCAAGACAGGCCAGGGAATGCAGAAGAAGAAAGATGTCTAGGTGAACATATGAAAAGAAAATAATGGTACTGGTAAAGACTATTCTGAAATCTTTAAAAAAATGGCCCTCCCAAGAGCACAGCAAAGCATTCAAGGGACCTCAGTGGTACTGTTTGCATCGCAGGATATATCCAAATATTCACAGGGAAGAGATGTCCTTGAGCAAGTTCTCAAGCAAAAAGGGTAAAAATTGCTTATTTTTCAGTATCAAGTGTGCTTGTCATCTCTTTCCACCAGCCCTCCTTTAATTCAGTTTAGTCAGAGAAATTAGATCCCAGACCCTTTAAAATAGTCTTTCCCTTAGATGCCTGTCCCAGCCTGGTTCAGCAGCCAGACCGGAGACCCTCCCTTGCATTAGATGCTTTTTCAGCTTCTGCAAATCCCCACTACCAGGAAACTGTGTTTACCCCACTTATCCAAATATTGCTTCATTTACTAAAGCTGGAAAGAAGTGAAATTACACCAAAATCATCCTGGCTAAGAGCATGCAAGGCAACAGATGCAGAAAACATGGGAACAGCAGCTCTCTAGCTACAGTGGCTATAACAAGGCCATCTCGTGGCACCAACCCAGCCATTTCCCTTCCATCCAGGATATTGTCAGGCCTTACGACGAGGGGACAGAAGCTGCTCTTCAATGACTAGATGAAGCTTCAGGTAGACACAAAGGCTTAGTTTGAAACAAGAATTAAAGCATCTGTACATATGGTCTCACAGGTAAGATTTGAGAGATTTGCTGATGTGGTTGGATATACGGCTCGTAATCAATAAAGCCAGTTTTAGAAAGTATAAAGGAGGTTGGATTAGCAAATTAAAGCAAGCTTGTAAAAAATATGATTTCTGAAGCAACATCTCTTAGCATAGCCTGCCCTGCCAGGCACAGCTCAGTCTCACCCAAATCACTTACCTCTAGGATAAAAAAACCCTCCCAAACAGCTGGATACAACAGCATATACTCAAACTGATGATGTGTCCAACAGACCCAACTCCACAGACCACCACGAAGCACTAAAGGACCTTTCAGACAACCTGTCTTGCATCATGTGGCTGCAGGAAACATGTTGGTCTTCTCTGCTGCCCCAGTGAAGGGAAGCAATATCTTTTTCTTTTCAAAGCACCAAGACTTTGTTTTCCCTAGTAGTCCTTAGTTTTCAATGACAGAGAAACAAGCACTTAACCAGAAAAAAACATCCACCATGAACTAAGCCATATCAACGAGAGAAGGCTCCCATTGGGTCTTATGGGATCCATTATTTATTTGACTCCACCTCTGCATTTTCCCCTTGCACAAGTGAATTTTCTAACCTTTGTATCTCATCATGTCCAACCATGAGTGACTCCTATTATGCACACAGGAGTTCAGGTAAAGAGAATTAAGGTGCGTCAGAGGAGAGACAAACCCTTCACAGAGGAGAGGGAAAGGAAGGTTGAAGTAAAGTTTCCAGGCTCTGTTGTCAGATTTTAACCCCAGAAGTCAATGATTTTCACGAAAAGTTTTAACTAAACCGTTTCTTCGCTCACTTTTGGAAACATTTTCCCTTACAGGAGGGAGGAAAAAAATTATCCTAACTCTAGCAACACACTGTCTGCCCACAGCTAGCCTTTCTGGTGCTTCCTTAGGCTGGACTGAATCAAAGCTACCATTCATCCATGACCCACTCCCGCACGAGACCTGGGCACACTGATCCACCATATACTCGTTGGAAAGGACATAAAAATAAAGCAGATGCTATTAGCATTCAGAGCACACATCCACTTGCTAACCCCCCTTTCATAGCCTTGTGTATGCCTTGAATCAGAGGGCTAACAAGACAGAATGCTATGAATAAACTCGGTATGAATAAAGTATGAATTCTCTGTATGAATAAGGTCTTGGAGTAAGTGTTCAAAAACCCAGTGCCACCCCGAAGCCTCCCAATACAGAGAGGAATAAAGGCAGAACAAGAGTGGCCCAGCAGTGCATCAGCCACAGCTTGCGGTCCCTCCTGCCAAGGGCAGCCCACGAGCAGAGATTGTCCTGCCCAGCAAACACACAAGACGTGCTCGTGGGTAACCGGCCTCCCGTCTCCGGCTCACCTACTAAACCCTTCATAATAAACCTGACCTAGATGAAATATTCAAATTCTATACATCTCCATAATTCTTTGTGTGACACACCTAAAGCCCTTTGTGGTTCTCCACAACTCATTACACTCTATGTTGTTACTTGTAAACTCCCTTCACTTTGGTATTACAGCCAAACAGCCTTTCCCCCTGACCTGTATTATTTACAATTACTGAAAATAAATATAAAACTCCCTGTGCCTTTGGTTCTGTTGGTGCTCTCCTTGACTCCGACCTTCTCCCAAGGCCAGAAACCTTGGAGCCATCCTTGACACTCAAGCTTGCTTTCCCTCTCCTGTCTCCTGTGTCCATAAATCCGCCTGTCGCCACCTCCAGATCACTGACAAAGCCCATCCTCACCTTGACCCTGTTGCTGCTGAAATCTCTATCCAGACCATAATTACTTCCCATCTAAAGTACTGTAAATTCTTTCCCCTTCTTTCATTTTTATGGTCTTTCTAAAACACAAAATCTTTAAAGTTTAAGTAATCCAGATCCCTGCTCCTCTCCCCTTCCCAAGATGCACGCTCATGGTCCTGGAGCTGCCCTGCCAGAGCTGCACAAGGGCAAGACCACTTGTACCCACCAGCCTCAGGGTAAGAATTGAGCTGTCCCATAGGGTAAGAGCTCCTATAGGGGCAGGTAGCAGGGGAGAAATGACATACTCCATCCCTGCCCTCTTGCCTGTCCCATGGTAGTTTTTCCATGCACTCACAGCCCTGGAGCACTTGACATGGCTCCAGCTGGAGATGATGTTAACCTAACACCCAGGGAAATAAGAGTGAAAGCAAAATTTGAGTAAAAATGTTAAAATAAAGAAAAAACACAAATCTTGGTGTGAAAGCCCGCATTGAGCAAGGATGCCCGTCGGCAACCTGCCCTCTGTGGCAAGCAGTGACTCCATAGGTGCAAAGCAAACCACGACTGAAAGAGCATTCAGGGAGGATTAAAACAACATGGAACACAAGAGGATAAAGTTTCTGAGAGCACACCTGGCTCCTTGGTACTGCTCTAATAGTGAAAGTTCACAAGATACACACAAAAACAAAGAGCGAATTGAACTTGCTGACCAAGACTCTCCAGGAGAAATGCAAAAGGAGCCCAACTATCGATTTCACAGGTCAGCTTAAGAAGGTCAGAGAAGGAGATGAGGGTAGAAAGGAGAACACTGGTGACATCCCAGTGGGGTCTGGGGGCCTCCCCACAGAGGGACCCCCATCCTTTGCTCTCCAGCTTTTGTAGAGTATAAGAGTGCTTAATTGCTTACGAAGGAATCAATCCAGCTTTACGAAAAGCATGGGATTCCCATTTATTTGGGAGGGGCAACCTGGAGAAGCTGAAATTTAGAGGACGTGAAGTAATTGCATTTCTCTGTCTTTTCATGGCATCTTTAGGTACTAATTAACATAGAGCCTGGGCAGCCCAGGGAAATCAATAACCTTAACCCTTAGGAGGTGTTTGCATTTATGTAGAGGATGTTGCATTTGTGAAGGGTTGGGGTTTTTTTTCTCTTCAAGTGAGATGGAAAGTTGGAGGGGTCTCCCGGTGTCACCCCCTCAACCTGGGCACCCCTGTGGTTTTGGGGGATGGCTGCAGCTGCTGGGGAAAAGAACCTCCTTTTTCCCCCCCGGCCATCCTTCCAGGGTTAGGAGGAGAAAATAAGAATTTTTTAAAAAAAAAAAAAAAGATAAAAAATAAAAACAGAAGTCCATGGTGTTGTCTGGGGGTGGCTCGTCAGGAGTGCCACAAGCGTCGGTGGCACAAAGCGATGCAGTCTGTCCCCGCCGCAGCATCTTTCACTCGGGCGCAGACAAATTGATTTGCAAAGGTTGAGGCTGGCAGCTCAGCCTGCTTTGCATAGCCAGCGCTCCCCGGCCACACAATAAAAAGTAGCCTGGCAAACAGAGGCACGCAGCGGGAACTGGCCGGTTCAAAGTCCAAACCCCACACCCCCTCACCCCAGTCTGGTTTGAAAGGTCACTGTGTGTCTGGGAAAATAGTCTCAGGATACGATCCTTTATTAAAGGTCACTATTTTTCAACGGCACTTAACACACACTTGCACACAAATTGAGGCTGGAAAAAAAAAAAAAAAAAGAAAAAAAACCTGGGGGCTGCCTCGCATTGTACATTGTGCTCGCAAGATTTATGTCTTGTGGTCACCAGCAGTAAACACACACTGCTTCAGTATTAAAGTTCACATTAATCCACCGATTTTTTTTTTTTTTTTTTTTCCCCCTCCTTTAAATCAGCCTCCCTCTTTGCAAGGCAAACAGTGGCAAGGCAGGACTTTAACTAATCGCTTTTGGTTTTCCTCCCTGCTATAGGGTTTTACCTTCCCATGTTTTTTCTCTATTTTTGTTTGGGTGCTGACTTTGGTTTTGTGTGCTGCTCAGAGTTTTTGGTCTGCTGCTGTGGGCTTTTTGTTTTAACCCAAGGATCTCAAAAACTTACCTCTATGCTATATACCAAACATGCTATTTATGCTATAGTACAGATATAGAAAGATATTATTTAACAGTTTGGTTTTGTTTTGGGTTTTTTTTTTGTTTGTTTTGTTTTTTGTTTGTTTGTTTGTTTTTCTTCCCGAGTCCTACAATCACACATTACAATAAGAAATAGTGATTAAAACCAGAAAGTAGAAAGCTTTTTTTTTTTCTGGACATATCAGTTTTATCTTTCCTCATGCAAATACATTAAAAGCAAAATACCAATTCATATTTCCCCCAATACATATTTTACTCCTCATTCACAAAAAACAAACAAACAAACAAAAAAAACCACCAACTTTAAAACACTCAGTTCAATTAATAGGGGAGCCTGTTTTAATGAAGACACTAAGGGTTTCTAAATTAATTTCTACAAGAATTGGGGAAAAAATAAAACCACCTCATGAATTTTACCTAGGAAGCAAACATACTATGTTTTAGATTTCCATTTTGCTACATAACAGAGTTTTAAAAAGCCTTGCCAGGAGTATATCTCCAAGCTATCAAAAGCACATTCATTTTTCTGGTTAAAACAGCTGGGAAAATATACATGTGTAACTGAAAACATGCAGGCTTACTGTAACACCGCAAAACAAAAATGAAAGATTTTCTTCAAATACGACTAGTAAAAAGTAAAATATTTCACACAGCGAGCACTGATATTTTGCCGTTAAGTACTTTAATCCCTTTGTCTGTTGGGTTTGCACCTCACAGGGGTCGGGTTGGTTAAGGGTGAGCTCCTTTGTAATGCCTTCAGCACTGCTCCCCAGCTATTGATTGGGCTCTCTTTAACCCGCCAGGTCCTAAACAGGGCATTGGTGAGGGCAGCCAGGAAAAGCACCGAGCGGGGAGGTAAAGGGGAAACGAGAGTGGGGAGGTAGAAGTGAAACTCCTTGAAACAGATGAGCCTGGAGGCTGGTTTTTTTTTTTAAAAAAAAAAAAAAAGTTCTTTTCAAAGGTCATTAAGCATATCAGGTTTGGGCATCCTATAAAGCCTCTGGGCAGAGGATGAGATTTTATAGGTGGCTTTTTTAACATATATAAACAAACACATGTAGATAGAGGTTCAGACTCTGGGGTCTCACCCGTCACCTCTGGAGCAGCACTCCTTACCCACCACACCAAGGTACTGCTCAGGAAAAGGAATACATGTAATTATCTACCAGTCTGTTCCTGTTTCCCCCTTCATCATCCTCCCCAGGACAGGAGTATGTGGGCTCAGGATCAGCCCCTCCACAGGACGTGCCTTTGCAGAGTATTTTGGTGGGGTGCTATTAAACCCAAAATCTCTGGCACCATACATTCACCTTTGAAAGGAGTTTGTTTTGAATGCAGCCATGAAATCAAGGGAAAAATACCAGGGGATGTCCAAGAAAGCAGGCAAATCACGGTACTTGTCTGGCAGCATCCCCAGAATTGCTTTTCTAGCCTCAGAATGGACCCCCCCCCAAAAAAAAAAAAAAAAATAAGTAAAGGGGAGAGAAAGAGCAATGAGGGCCTTTTGCCCCTCTCCAGTGAAGTTGCAAGCAGAAGCAGGACATGAAGTTAGGCTCACGCTGTCCCATCACCAGTTCAGGCTTGAAGGGGATTTCTGGGATTTGAGGGCCAGGGCTCAGGCAGCAAAAGAGCCAAACGCTGCCCCATTGCAATACCCAGCCCAGGTACAGTTTGTCCTTTCTGCCACCCCCCAAAGCCATTAAGGGGAGACTTGGAGTCACGCATCAAGGGGCAGCACCTTGTCTGTGCCCAGGCTGGAGACCACCACTCTCGGGCACGTTCACACTTGTGGTGGAGCAGAGCATGCCCCTCTTGTCTTTGCAAATGAGGCTTTTAGGACATCAGAGAGCAAATAGCCCAGGTTCAAGAAAAGCTTGGGGAATTGTGTGAGCAGAAGATTTGCTCTTCCTCCCCTCTATCACATTCCCTGACATTGATTTTTGTGCGTCCCTCTCCCCCTTCCCCAGGCCCAGTGATTTATTCCGAGGCTCCAGCATCACCTACAGTGACCTCTGCCAGCCACGGTGACACCCGCTGCCTGGCTCAGCATCATTTGGGAGGCACCACTCGTGCCCCTTCCCAGCCCTGCCGCTCTCCAGCAGGCAATGCTCTAAGTCCCATCAGCTACCAAAAAAAATCTCCAAGGTCCCAGAAATCCAGGAGTAGGAGGGCAAGTCTTGAAGAAGGGCCACACACAGCATTTCCCTTCACCCCCAAACTCAAACCAGCAAGTACTTTCCCTAAAGACCCAGCTCCAGGAGTCATGGGATTTACATTAAAAAGTTGTTGGCATTTTTGTTTGGTTTTTTTTTTTGTTTTTTTGTTTTAATTTAGGCACCCTTAGTTTGATACAAGAACTAGATTATTTCTCCATCACCTGAAAAATATGTTCCTAATCCCTAGGACAGTTCCAAGCACAGAAAGAGGCAATAAAAATGTGATTTTCCTTGAATGGAGACATCTTCACATCTTTTTGTGCACAGCTTCCCCAACTGAGGACAAGCTGGTGGCCTCAAACAAGGACCACGCACAAAAATACGCACTCAGGGGAAGCTTCCACTGACAGGGTATCATGATAACCACAGTCATGCTTGTCCCGGTGCAGCAAGTGGCCTTTCTGTCCAGCCCCCGTGGGCTCAGATTGATGCAGGCTCACATGGAAAGAGGAAGGACCCAGGAGGTGCTTGCCCCTTCCCAGCTTACACATCTCCCTGTCCATCCTACAGCAGTCACCACTGCCAACATCTGAGGTTTGGTATAACAGCAATTACACCCAACCTGACAGCCTTTAGGTGTGGCATGGAAAGGAGTCATCTCAGCAATGTCCAAATTTCACAAACAGCATCACTCGAGGTGCCCAAGCATCCCACACCGGGACAGGATGAGTTAACCTGCCTGGTGTAAAGTGACAAATCCCCAACCTCCAGCACAAACCTTCCCCAGCAGCGATCAATAGATTCCCAGACCACGCCGACATAACCTTGTCATCTCACAACAAGGGTACAGTGGCTAAAAAGGCTCAGGGAGGTGCAGCATCACTCAAGCACTCCCCGAGAGCAGGATACGGCCGGTGACCGCCAACGCCCCCTCAGTCCCCATGCTGCCTTTAGCATCCTCTGGCTGAAGCAGCTCCACGCTGATCACCGGCGAAGCTTGAGCATCCTCAAGATCCCGGGGCAGATAATCATCATCCAGGCAGTGACAAGCAAGAGCAGCACTGTGATACCAAGGAGATCAAGTGTGGCAGGGCAGGAGGGTGCCAGCAGCACATGTGTCCCCATGCCTCTGTAGTGTCCCCCCGCTTCCCTCCACCATCCTTTCCACACGGATGCTGTCAGCACCAGGTTTGTTATGAAGTGCCTGCTCCACCAAATTGAGCCCAACAGCAAGCACTGTTATAAAAGAAAATTACATTAATTTGTGTAAAAGTGTAATAAAAAAAAAATAAAAAAAAAAGAGACGGCAGGGCTATTTTTCTTGCTTTCAGAGGAACGTGGGTTTGGCAGCTTATGATTATACGGGGAGCACCGACCAGCCAGAGGCTCCTCTCCTTTCTCACAGTGCTCGGGCTGCCGCACGACGGCGGGATGCTTAATGGTGCTGCATGATGTGGATAATACCCCGGGGATATCCCAGCTGCACCGGACAGCCCCCAACGTTTGGGGAGTGATTGGTATTTATGCACCAGCTAAAGGAATCATTTCAGGCAGAGAAAAATAACAGGTTTTGACTTAAATAGCTTATTCAAATAGCTGGCTTCTACAGGGCTTGGTAATTATTGCTCTCCCTGTTTCTGTCATCTACCTGGGGACCAGACCCATGCGGGCGCATCCATGCTGTTACTCAAACCGCACGTGCAAGAGACCTCAGTGACTCAGCCCCTGGAAGGGTTAAGACAGGTTGGGAAGTTTTATCCACTTGGCTTAAAACTCCACAGGTTAGGGTTGTTATTTAGGAGGCATAAATAAGCCCAGTTCTGCAGGGCCATGCTGGCTTGCTCCAGCTGGGGATACAGCCCCTGGGTCTCTACAAACAGCACTCACCCACCTGGAGCAAAATTGTTAGACACAAATCAATGGCCAGAGCTGGCCCAAAATCCCAAAAGCTTAGAAAAAGCAGAGCAGAGGTATTTGGAAAAACTAGGATGCCTCCTGACAAACAAACCCCACCACTGCCAAGTTTGCTCCCAATTTTTGCCCTCCAGAGACATGCTGGCACCAGCCACAGGGGAAGGAGGGAGGACGCAACAAGCAACCCAAAGCATCCCTCCAGCTGACTTTATTGGATGAAGCCACCTCTGTACAAATTACAGCAGTAGCATCAGACGAAAAGGGGTTTTTCTTAAAATCCCCCAAAAACAGTTGGCATGCCTGTGTGAGGATCTCCTGTAGGGAGAGCCACACAAGCCCCCATTGTTGTAAGCCCACAACTTCACTGTTTCAGTAGAATTTCATTCAGAATGAAACTGTCCTGACAGACAACCATCCAGAAGTCCCCTCTTTAAAGATCAATATTGCTTTTAACAACCACCAAACTCCTTGCACCCAGACGAAAAACCTGCACAATCCATCTTTCCCATTCTTGGGCAAGCAAGCAACTCTGAGCAAGTCTATAAAAACTCTTTACCATTTGCATTATATTTCATACTTCTGCTGACGGTTTCAAAAACATAAAAATAAAAATTCCCACGTGACTCCAACCTGAATTTAGACAGAGAAAATTTGGGAAGGGAGAGTGCCTGCCTCGTCTCGGTTGCGGCACGGTGGTCAGAAAAAGGAACTGCTGGGTCCTGCCCTCTTCTGCTCCCGTCCCTGCGCCGGGGCCAACCGCAGCCGCCAGAGCCTTCCCACAGCTCAGGCAGCACCACACACGGCAGCAGCTTGGGGGGCAGGCCTTCCTAAAACAGGAATGCTTTGCTTGGGGGGTGCATGCACATGAACACCATCATCCACTGAGGACCCTGATTTAATTTCAGAGAAACGCAGTTGTCGCTTGCAGAAGCTGGAAAAGCTTATCTAGTTCCTACAAGGGTTGCTTCCCCAGACTCAGGCCAGTTACCGAGAATATCAGTCTCATTTCTGGCAGCAACTCAAGACCTTGGACTCATCACTTTGCTCCTCTGCTTCCTTTCTCTCAGGTGGTGCTGGTAACAATTTCTCACCCTCACATAACAAAAATTAATGCTTGCAAATTACCTTTTAGCATATTGCACTCTTCTGTCCAAAGACCCCACTTTTGTGTTGTTATTGTCTAGCACAAAACCAATATAAAGTATCATATGTTGCATTAAATTAAATTCTGCAAAGGAAAGTGTCTTTTGAAATAAGATATTCAAAGACATCTTCTCAAGTGCTAAACATCTCGAAGAAAAGAATGTCCCATCAGAGAAAATGGGCACACCAGGGTCTGCTTGCCCCACCGGGCCAGTGGCACAGGGGATGAACCTTGTTAGCAGATCTGTAGGCATGCCCAAAAATTAATCAAGGGAGATGAGATCAATGGATCAGCTTTACAGGTGAAAGCAAGAGAAATGCCAGGTTGAGCTGCGACTCGTGGGATCTTATAAAAAACTAGAAATAAAAAGAAAGCTCCTGGAGGGTGTCCTGCTACATCCAGCCTCCCCAAAACACATATGCAGTTATTATAACTTTATTTCAATTGATTTAGTAAAGTTCTGTTACAAGTGACTGAAAGCTTAAGGTTTTCCTTGCCAATCAAGCTGCTTCTGGTTTACAAATTGCCAGATATGAACTTATGAGCTTTTACATGTTTGTGTTCACTTTAGTCAATAAAAGCAGTTCCCTTTAAATAGGCAGTAACTATTCACTGGCAAAGATCTGCAAGACCATCTCCGAGATTGTATTTTCTTGTAGGATGGGGGAGAAGTGATGTCTATGGGATCTTTGGGTGTTTTTTTATCTTTCTGCCTCCATTTAAGCAATACATTTCCTTATGCCCTACTTGACTGAACACCAGATCTTGATACGAAGCATCAGAAGCTAGTCTCTGCCAGAAAGACAGATACTATAAATGGCCAAAGGTCTGATTTGGCACTGAGCAAGCCCTGATATATTATTTTTAAATTGGCATCTATTTTCAGACATGCTTCTACACTGCTGAAAGAATTAATGTCATGCTGTTGGTGCATTTTACTAGCTCAAGCTCAGAACCACGAAACAAAAGAAAAGCCTCTAAAGTTAGCACAAGTCTGAAGTAAATGAATGCAGAGCCAGAGGCTCTGATTTCTGGTAAGAAAAAAAAAAAAAAAAAATTTGCAGTGCAAATCTGTTCAAATCATAACATCCCCCTCTCCCAGCATCTTCTGGCTGGGGAAAGGCTGCTGTGGTCCGGCACAGTCCCTGGCTCTGCCCTGCCCCATGCAGCAGTGTTCAGGCTCACTGTGCTATGTTAGGGCCAGTCAGCAGCTATTTATTAAAGTGCTCAGACTAACACCAGCTCTGTGCCTTGGCTTTCACTGAGAAAACCCAACAAGAAGCCAGACTGTAGCCCTCTGTGAGATACAGGGGCTAGAACTGCCTCAGACTTCATCGGGGACATTCCTATCTTCATCTCAGCACTGGTTTTGGTCTGCAATAGGTCTGTACAAACCCCAATTCCAGCCTGCACACTTATTATCCTAGGCAAGTGTACTTACAAGTCCTGGAGTCCTCACCAGACAAATCGCTCCCTCGATCAGTGCCACCCGTCGCAGCACGCACACACGGCCCACCACGGAAAACGTCTTCCCATGGGTTCATCTCTGCTTCTCACCCCGCGCTCACACAAAGCCTGTGGAAAGCTGTAATCTCCCTAATGTGAGTTTTTGTCACAATCATCCAAGCCGACTGCTATTAGATACCAACCTTCGATAGCAAGCAAGGGTGCTCAGGAGGTTTTAAAAGCAGGCTGTCTGGATTTAGGTGCCTGGTTCCCATCTCCTGAGTGTGTAGCTTTGGGATGGACCATTGCCCCTGGAGGTGATGGCAGCATCATGAAAGACCAAGAGTGTTTTGTTTAAACGTTTAACAAACTTTGTGACAAGTGGCTGCTCTTTCAGGGCAAAATTGGGAGGGGAAAAAAAAAAATTTGGAGTTCAAAATCCATATTTCTATTTTAGGGAGGCAAAAAAGGCTATTTTGCTGTTGTTTAACACACACATAAGTCACTATTTTTCTTGCCACAGCACAGCAGCTTTTCAACACAGCACTATTATGGGCTCCTGACCTTCCCTAAGGAGGTGGCTTTTAGGGACAAAACACCTCTCACCATGCCCCCCAGCAGTGTCATTAGCTCCTCCATTAATCTGCCAACAGGGACCAGTTGTGGCAAATGCTTTTATGACCAGCGATCAGGCTGAGGAGGACCACAGGAGAGTGAAGCTCAGACATAGGAAGCAGGTCAGCTATTGCACAACAATAATTTTTGGTCACTACTTTCATAAACTGGATTTGAACTGGTGACCTCTAGCAAGCGCATTGGTCCCTCGAGCCCCCCAGTTCCCTTCTATAAAGGCTCTTATTTTAACCAGTGACTCCACACACGTCTCAGCCCTTCCTCTCCCTGTCACTTTACGTCCCAGCATTGACATATGGTTGAACCGATATCCTTCCTCTGCTTCCTTTCTTGTTGCTAAATGTCCAGTAGGATTGCACAAAAGCACCCAACAGGAAAGGTCAAGCTGAGTTTCATGCCTGAGGTCTAGGATTACATCAAATTCTTAACGTTCATCTATCCTTAGCATCGAGCAAGCACTTCCCAGTTTCAGCCTAGTCATAGCCAAAGCAACAGAATCGTTTTCACTTGAGTTTGCTCTACTCTTGCCTTTAAAACCCCCACCAGGTCATGCCCACATCCCTGCAGGGAGCAGGCGGAATCAGACCTCACCAGGGCCACACATGCAGAGACCCACAGAGCTGCCAAAGACAAAATTAAGACTTGCCAAAACTCTCTACAGCTCAAGTTTGCAATTCACTACGATATTATTGACTAAAGAAATAAGCCTGGAAAAAGCTTTGAACATTTCCAAGCAGCTAGAGAGCTGGCTCAGATTTTTCAAACTTTGAATGGGAATCAACATCGAACCCACAAAACAAACAAACAAAACACTCCTAAAAAAGCACAAGCTTTTGATGGAGATATTTAGGAGAAGATCTGACATGAAGGGATTTAATCAAAGTCCATGCAGTAATAACACTCTAAACTTATTGATATGCTTAAGTGGCTCCTAAGTATTTTGCAAACATTAATGAATTTATCTGTACAAGCCTCTCACGGAATAAGATGTATCCTTGGGTTTGAGCCTTGGATTAAAATTTCCAGGTGTCACAACACCTCAACTAAAACCAAGAATTAAGGCCACATCTCCAACAAATGCCTTACCCACAGGTAAGCCCTGTTCAAGCAAACTGAGCCAGAGGCAAGGTGCTTCAATTTGCACTGCTTGACTTTTCCCTAGGTTGAGACCTTGCTATGCCCACACTTATCTTGTTGACCAAAGTCTCAACAAAATACTTATCACAGTGATGCCAAAGGAGAAATATTTAGTACTATTGCACCAGCAACATCCATGGCATTTCACTTCTCCACCTGCTTCCCCACCCATCCCCAGAGGTGGTGTTCCCCTCCCCAGTTCCCAAGGGCTCTGCATCCCACTGCACAAGCTGAGCGCTATTATTTAACCTTGACTGACTTCTCATGGGAACAATTAAAGTCTTTATGATCTTACCTGCGTTTCACCAAAGTCTTCTCATTAAAATAGTTACTCAGATGTTCCTGAGCCCACAAGCATCAAGATGCAAAGGAAACAATTGACCAGCTTTTTTTTCCTTCCATGACAAATCAGGTATTTATCACAGCTAAAGCTACTGTTAAGGCTACTCATGATAAAAGAGTATATGATCTAAGTAGGAGTACTATTTCATATTTATCAGGTAATAATTAAACCATCTCCAACCCTGTGATCAGGCCACTCACTCTCCAACTTCTCCTTCAGTGTAGGTTGAGCCCAAATCACATCTCTCCTGCCATAGGCAGCAGTTGGCTGAGCAAAGCAAGTACAACCAAATGCTGGAAAGGACCCAAAAAATTCAGCCTCAGTAAGGAAAACGTGGGTGTCACTCCTCTCCTCCTTCAACTACCTGGCAGAAATGAGCACTTCCAGAAGCTGCACTGGTTTTGGCAGAGTTCAAGTAGCTGAGGTAACATAGGTCTCCTGAATAGCAGTAGGAAAGAGGAAGCTATGTATGGAAATTTTCATTTCTTCAACAGGTTTACTTGCCAAGTACTGGGAATATGGGACATACTGCATCAAATCAGAAAATTATGGGACTAAAGAATGCTCTAGAAGCATAAAAACAGTGTTAGTGTAACATTAAAGCTCCAGTGGACAAGTTTAAATAGCTTGCCAGACAAAGAAAAGATGTACAACCAGAGGCAAGTGTGCAGGATCTGGCAGAGAAGGACCCCCCAAAAAGCAAAGGTCCAGGCTCTATCCCCTCTGCAAGCTGCAGATCTGTCCTCAGAGGAAAGTCTTACATACCCCTCTGACCCCAGGAGGCATTGCATTGCCAAAGAAGGGGCTCAGAAGCAAGTAACACAAGAATGATTTTTCCTAATCTTCACTAGAGAAGAGATTATTCCTCCCCAGTGTAGAGCAGTTTAAATAATGAAGACTGAGGGAAACAAGATACAGTGCATACACTGTGTTTTAATAGTTGCCCACAGGGCACTCTGCATTTGCCTGTGCTCTCAGCCTCTAAGGTGATGTTGGTGGACTCCCTGGCCACAGCCACATGGACATCATGCATCTCAGTTTCACCACCATCTCCTTACTGTTGAAGCTATATTGCAGCTTGACTATCATTACAGGAAGATCTAATAACTCTCTACCTACAAGCATCTTCAAGATGTGGAAAAGGATGTAAGTACCTATAGTTATTTAAAGAAAAAAAAAAAGGAAAGCAGCCCTACAGTAATTCGGTCTGGAAAAGTTGGACTTAAATGTGACCAGCCCTTAAAAGAAGGTGTTGTCCTCTCTGCAAATCAATGATCAACAGGTACCCAAAGCAGCAAGGGAGAAAAAAGCCCTGGCTACAAAGCAACACTAGGGCTGTTCTTTCCATGGCTGGGTATTTCAAACTTGCTTATGCAAACATGAACGGGTGGGAGTTGTCAGAAACGGTCAATAGAGCACCACTTGTCAAGTGGTAGCAGATGCTTGCATTACTCAGACATTGAAACAAGGAATAGATATATTGACAATGTCCAAACATCCCACAGGCGATTGCTGCAGAACCAACACTATGCATCACTTGAACCAAACATGATAGTAATTAATCTACAGTTTGGTTTTTGGGGCTTTTTTTTTTTTTTTTTTTTTTTTTTTTTTTTTTTAAGTAGTTCACTAATATCCTGGGCCAAATTCTGCTATCAGTCACCTGAAACCCCAGGAAGAAGATCCACATAACCCTGCACAGTGGGTTTTGAAAACACCAGGAAGGCAAGGATAGGGCAAGAGCTATAGGAAAATAAAGCTCTTCCATCTTTCATATGAAAAGACTAGACAGAAAATAAAAATAAAGACTTTGCGGTAAACATGAGCTGGTGAGATTGAGTGTTATTATTTAAACAATGGGTCTAATCCTGGAATGTGCTGAGCACATCTTTAACCTTTCCCAGTTTCTCTAACCAGTGTTGACACTGTTGGGAACCAAAGACGACGCGCTTCGCACAAAGACAGGACGCAGTTCAGACTTGTCAAAGATTTTTCAATTTAAGCTCCCCCCAACTGATAATTTGGGTTTTGATTAAACAGTATGAGAGGAAAAGCTCAGCCCTCCTCAGAAAGGAAAGGGAACAGAGACTTATCTAGAGACTGCCCAAATGGGTCAGCTTTTGCTTTTCTATAAAAATATGAAAAAAATTGTTTAAGTAATCACCTTACAGTCAACTCTAGAAGCAATAAGCAAACAAGAGATCTGTTCTCTTGGCGAACTAATGTGTACTGAGTCCTCACTGAATTACTGGGAAGAGCTACAAATTCTTCATGTGCTATGAATATATTGGGAAACTCAAGATATTGACTTCCAGTTGCCTAAATAGTAAGTGAACCCATTCCTAGCAAATAAACAACATTACTTTATTCAACAGATATGGATTTATTGGCCGAGAGAAAAGTGGCAGTGAGGAGGTTAAAATGACATCAAGCCTCTACAGACTCCAGGCAACAAAAGGCAGTCTTGACCCACAGCATAACTGAGGCCACACAGGCTCCCAATCCATCTGGGAAGTAATAATAGTTTTGCCTTTACATTGGATGAATTTTGTTGAGAAAATCTTTGCAAAAAATCCAGAAACTCTTGAAATGACAAATAGTTGTTTAAAAGATTAAGAGACCTCTCCCTTCAAGCCAAATCTCCAGTCTTGGGGAAAAAAAAAACAAACAAACAAACCACCCTACATTTTATTTGTGCCATCCTTCTTGAAACTGCAACAGCTGCTAAAATTAGGAGGGCTGTAGTTGCAAAATCCACAAAGGAGTTAAGATCTTGGATATGAGCTTCCCAACCCATCACCCATTGTGTGATAAAAATCTTCCTAAGTAGGCACTCTCCTTTACCCTCAAGCACCTTCTTTAATTGTGTCTTTGAGTAAAAGCAAATCATTCTGCCTCTTAATATCAAGTTTGATTAAGTTAATCTTGATGTGATATCATGGAATAATATTTACAGCTCTCCAATAATTTATGTAAATAGCTTCCCCTTTCACCCCAGCCGTAGAGGATGACAGGTGATTCAGTGCTGCTGTTCCACGTGCACATCTGTGGCCAACACATACGCCTTTACAACATACCTCTACAGAGCACCTAATGGATCAAGCCACTGTGTTAATAAAACATATGGCTCAATGACGAAGATGAAATCTACCTTCCTCCTTGGCCTCAACCCCCTCACCTGCTCACACAACTGAACAAAAAAATACTTCTAAATTTTTTTTTTTTTTTCAAAAAAAAGCCTGTAGACAGTCATTATTATTGTGTTTAGTGTCGTATTTTGCTGTTAAGTAAAGAAAGTACAGCACACACAATGACAGCAAGCCACCAGAAGTGATTTCCAACAGGCTGAGATACCACACTTGCTGACCTGAACTTGAAATAAGCACACTCAGACAAATTAACACCACATCACCACCGCAGCCACCACTGCTCCTCTCAGATTTAAGAAGAGCCTGAAGTCAGTACAGACAGGATGAGATAAGGAGGGAGATAGGAGGAACCGCATACAAATAAACAACCACCTGCAATCATGAATGACTTACCAGCAAGGAAGTCCAAGCCAGATGCAAACTACTCGAGGCCTCAGACAGCAGTTGGGCTTGGCGATGTGGTACTACAAAAAGGAGGTGACCCAAACGCCACCCATAGAAGTTGAGGTCTTCAGGGGAGCTCAACTCCAGAGCAGAGCATGTGGTCTGTTACAAACAAGCTTTAGTCATCTCTGTCCTCAAGGTGTGTCATAGTTTACAGCAGACATGTCACTTGGAGACCTCCACATCAGCAGAATATCCTCCATCAAACCCATGGCTTGCACAGGGTCATGATGACCCCTGTGAGCAGATGGATGGAGACCGCAGGGAGAGGACAAGCAAAGGAGTGCTGAAGCAAAGTCCTGATCTGTGTTACTCCTTTCCTCCGTGCAGAGGAAGACCATGACACTTTCCAGGCTATGTTTGAACTGCCAGCAGGATTTACTATCACTCATCACTTCCAACACTCTCCCACTGAGCCACTTTCCATGGGGACATCCCCTGCAGCACCAATCTCCCCGTCTTCAAGTGCAGCACCCAACTTTGCATGATTTTTGGATAATATTTCAAATACCATCAAACCCGTAACAACCATGAACACAGAAACCATTATGTGCTTCTGCCTCTGAACAGCTTCCACCTGATCACAACTCTGAATATGTACTAGACATTTTTTTTGAAGTTGCATTTTCTGGGCATGCATTTACAAGACCAGGCACTTTGGAGCAGGCACCTATTGACTTGTGGGAGGGTTAGGAAATAAGCCAAGTGGATAGCAGTATGATTTTATTCGTCTTACTTCATCTACAATAGCTCACATACTGTGATTCCTTCTTTAGAGTGTTTAAGGCTTGTATAACATTGCGAGAAACCAGAAAATTTTTCTGCACATAAAACACAGCTTCTAGAAAGACAGTTTTCCTCCTATCACCCCACCCACACACCAAAACCCATTTCTTGGGGAAGGTGCTTCCATGACCATTCGTAACTCATCTTTGCAAATAAGAACGCCAATTAGTGTCCAGTACAATGACGATGTGTATGATCACGAGGAAGAAAGCAAGAGAGGACAGCTGTCCCCTAGAAACTCAATTGAGATTACCTACTCGTTAGTACCAGACCATCTAAACAGCCACCAGATGGTAACAACTTCCAGTCAATAATGTGACATGTTTTGCAATCACCAAATCCCTTTGCAAAAACAGGGCAGGATGAATCTTATCACCTGAGCACTTGGGCAAACCTGTGAAAAGAGCCAGAGAAGCTTTGGCAGCAGCTATAGGCAGGGTTTGTCCACACTTGTTCAGCCTGGTTGCAATGGGAGGCAGCCGGACATGCATGCGCAGAGCTAAATCAGATTTGGGACATTCAGATCTAACTGAGGACCTTGGAACAATCCACATCCCTCCCCTCTCATGCCATGATATCCTCCACAGAACTGTAAGCTTAATGATCCTTTCTGTATTTTGCAGAATATTCTCAGGTCTATAGGTAAAAGTTGCAAGCTGGATTTTGGTAATTTCACAGTAAATCTAGAGCACCTCTCAACTTCAGTAAAATTGGTACAGGTGCCCGTCTTTCCACTGCACACAGATCTAGCACTATCCAAGTAACTGTATATTAGTAATTCCAGCTGCAGGGAGGATCTGGACTACGAAAGGCAACATCCAGCTCATGCAAAGGTTTGCGGTAAAGCATGGTACTCGATCCTATTCCCAGCTCCAGAATATTTCTCATCATCGTGAGTTCCACACAGGGTGGCTGCTTTAAACTGAATCCCCTCCCTTCTCAGTGATCATGAGCAGATTGAAATAGATCACCTGAAAATTAATTGTTCAGAACAAGCATTGCCTCCATGAAAAGCCCTGTAATACTGAAACCACGTTTTAACAGTACTTTGAAATAAACAGAAGTTTCAGAAAAGCACCTGTGTCATGTTTTGTTAGTTTGTTTTTGTTTTTTTTTTTTCTCCCATCCCTTTTTGTCTAGGGCTAATTTCAGCCTTTCTGCATCTCACCTGAACATTTACAGGTTCTGACTTCTGATTTCATTGAACTCTGCACTTGCAGAGCTGGAGTAAAGCCCAATAAAGCCAGAAGACAGACTTTCATCGACTTCAAGAGGTTTTGGATCCGGACTTCAGTGCATAATCTTTATACAAATGGAGAGCCACTGTCATAGGGCACAGCTATGTGAAAACCCTCATCAGACTTCCAAGTCCACCCAAGAAAGAGCTCTTGGAGAAGAGAAGGACCCAGACCGAGCTGATGGACATCAAGCTCAGATTACCACTGGGGTGAATGCAAGATGTCCTCCAGCAAAAAACAGGTCTCAGCCATGTAACTTGGTTAAGTATTAGCAGCAATAGAGATATCTCCTAATCAAGTTCATTGGATATGGCACTGAAAAACAACCATGATGTTCTGCACATCTGAAAGATGTTTCATGCACAAGAGCTTTGTACAAAGCAAAATTTAAATATGCATTGCAAAAGTAAAAGGTAGCACGTAGTTCACTACAGACTCAAACCAAACATTAGTTTCTAACTACTAACATCAAATCACCCTGATAAAGAGACACTACCACTCCCCTATACTGCACCAGTCTATTGATGCTGCAACTGGGCTCAGCACTTGACACATCATTTAAACAAGCAGAAGCATCCTTGTGCACCAGGATGCATGTACAAGCCCTGACCAGTGCCTTTAAGGCCACAGGAGACTTCAGATGATGTCTTTTACCATGCACAGGGTATTCTCAGATAAAGGCAGTTTATACCTGCTGGGCTATGGGGAGACGGTCATCCCGGCGCTGCCCTTGTTGCCCAGGTGGATGACCATAGGAAGCCTTGAGGTGCTTTTCCCTTCCCTGCTGAACACTTAGAAAACCTGGAAGGCAGCAGGGGGGGGGGAAAAAAAAAAAAAAAAAGTGAGAGCACAGGCAACCCATGGAAAGCAGATAAAACTTTCCACGCAGCAAGGCTCAAAATCACCAAGCCCATGAAGATGCTGCAAAAGAGTACAAACTTATCAGAAGGCAGAACCTTAGACTCGAGTGATCCCCTCTCGTGTACCTGGCTTTTAGCTTTGTCCTTTAGAGCGTGCAGGTTTGAATCACTAAAGCTCAGGCTGTACTTTCGGTCACACAAGCAGGCAGGGAAGCTCAAGAAAGGTCTAAATCCTGGCCTCTGGGGAGCACAGTAGGGAGCCCATCAGCTCTCCCTTGCGAAACAAACAGAGTTGCAACAGTCAAGACCCCTGCCTCATCCATGAAACGGCATGTGTGCCAAACCTTGCTTACAGCAGTGCTGTAAGTTAAGAAAAAAGGCTATAAGTACTCATCCTAGACACAAAGAAGTTGCTTGACTTAGTACACAGCAGGGTGTGAGCATCCACTTCGCTGCCAGCGGAAGAGCACAAGCTCTGGGTATCAGAGGTAGAAATTGCACGCGCAAAGGAAACCTGGGGCAGGGTCACGTAACAGCCCTGGGGAAGCCCAAGCTGTGCCAGTGTCCCCTGCACAGGCACTCGAGTCTGGCAGGATTGGGACCTTGCCCCATAATTTCAGCTACAGGTACCTCCACACCCGTTGCAACACAAGGCAGCACTTATGCCAACACGGCCCCGTGAAGACTTGTACCTCCAAGCTTTCACACAGCAAACAATCGCTCGGCAAACTATAAACCTCTTTAAAAAGCCATAGAGCTTCACAAAAGCCTTCTCTTAATAGATTATTTGCACCAGCCCTGCAGTTTCAGCAAGCAATATACTGTAATAAAACCCATTCTCATGCTATTTCAAAACTCCTCATCAACACTCGCCACTGCCCTACTAGGGTTTTATTTGCCACGTTACCTGAACAAGGAGGGTACGTTCCAGTTGCACAAAATGCAAACGGGGAGCCCTGGGCCATTTTACCACCCACGCAGTTAATTACACCTTCCACAGCCAGCGGAGGGTTGGGTGGAGAGGATCCAAGCCCTCCCGCAGCTAGCAGAGACACGAAGACCGGTTGGCACCAAGATGTCCGTCCCACCAGCGCCCTGTATCACCAGCTGGGAGAGACATAAGTTAGTTTTAAGGTGTTCATAAGCCTTAATGGAATTTAACTTTTCTTTCCCCTCCTCTCCCAACTCCAAAGCTCCCACACATCCAGACAATAACTTTTTTTTTGCATAGGTTACTTTGGCACAAACTTGGCACACGGAATAAAGTTTTTACATTTGTACAGTCAACAAGCTAAAGGTGCACAAAATTATTTCAAATTTCAATGAGAACCACTCAGAGAGTTATAACCAGGTTTTGTGATCTGACCACTTATTCACTGCATTTCTCTTCCCTTCCTGAGATTCCTCCAAATGAACTTTTTTCTTTTGCCAACCCTACTAAGCTTAAGGGCAAAAGCAACGCCTGCCATAAAGAGAAATAAACATTGGCCTGCTACAAACCTATATTTATGGCCCTTCTAGGATCTGGTTTCAGTGGTCAGTTGCCTTCCACTCAAGTCTGGTTTGTCCATTCATTACTCTCCCAATCATTCATCTCATTCTCTGAAAAATTATGCTTTGTTTTCTGTACAGAAATCTCATTCTAAAAGAAGGACAGTATGTCTGCACAATTTTTGTAAGCCGTGAACATGGAAGACACAGAATTAAGAAAAATATAACCCTTCTAAATAAAGAAGAGTCTACTTTATTAGCTGCTAATTGAGAACTACACAGCTCAATACTGAAAATTCATCTCTAATAGTGTGGCGGATACAGGCATGCAAAAGCCCTTGTCAGCTTGGTCTTTTTTTTTAAAAAAAAAAAAAAAAAAAAAAAGTAATGCAGTTGCGTTCCACATATGTAATATTATACCCAAGGAAAAGACAATATGAAGTTATCCTGAACTTTCGTCTTGGCTGCTTGCCACTACTTACTGAGGTTCATGTGTGCTTGCTGTCGTTGGGCTTGTACTCTCTGGCAGAGGCTTGGGGAGTGGTGGGAAGAGATGATAGGAGAAAACGTTGTCAGCTACTATAAGTCTGTAATTGACTGACACAGCCACTTACCGAGCATTACTGCTCTAAAAGGAATGTTCAAGGCAAATTGGGTTACTTAGAGTAACCTAAACCACAGGTTATTCACCATTAAGATTTCCCCATCATCTTTTCCCCCAGCTGGCAGTGCTCCAACAGGTTGTCCCATGCCATGGGCACCCAAACTTGTGAGTTTTGGTGCAGCAGGAAAGGGGACAAACTCGTCCATGTGGGAAGAGACCTGCAGGTCCCACCAATAGCTGAGAAGCTTCACCGTGCCCTGGGGCCTCCAGCCCTGCTGGCCAGGAGGAAACTCAGACCCAGCACCTCAGTTCTACCACGGCTTCCTCCATGCATCACAAGTCTTCTCCCCAGCAGCAAACAACAGATTCTGCCTGGGTTGTTTAACTTTATCCACGCATTTCTGACATAACTAACTCAGCACCTGAATTCAGTTGAAAGATACCACTCCTCAGGGTTGTTATTGGTGCAGACCGTGTTTGACAGACAGACCTGTTGGGACCCAGCATCACCCCCAAAGCCAGTAAGAGGTGGCTACTGCAGATTTGTACAGTCCTGCCCTAAAATCCCGGACTTTATCAATGCACCCTCTGATACACCCTCACTACCCCATGTCTCCAGCCACATCACTTAACAGCTGGTACTTCGGCTGATGGATCTAGGTTGACCACACAATTATTTCCTGGAGCTGTAGATCAGCACCTTAATTCTAAGAAACATCCCAAGAAACAGAGAGAGGGAAAAGATCGTGGTCTTATGGACATCAGCAGGACATTTGCCATCATGGTTTTACTTCTAGAGTTGATCCCCCACAAAGATGAGACAAGCCAACTACTTTAAGGCCCTGAGGCTTTATGCTTGATATACCTTTATTCCCAAACTAACAGGAAAAGTGACTCTTCCTGGGTTGGAAATAGGCACCGCAGCCTTTGCCAAAACCAATTCCACAGATTTGTACAAGCAGGCTCCCTGTGCTGAAGGCAACAGGTCCCCACCACAGGCTACATCCATTGATACTGAAGTCAAGGAAAGTTTTACCATTATCAATCAATTTTAGACTTCTCTGTATGAATTACTACTCAAATAACATAAGCCTTTATGGGGAATTTTTTTTTTTATTTGATGTCTAGAAACAGGCATTCATGTACTAGTTTAACCATCTAATTGTCAGCTTATCTTTTCAAATTTATGATTCACCTTAAGTGAGATCAACACCCAAAATATTACTTCAGCTCCTACAGTTTCAGTTAGGCGTCCAGCTGAGCGTGATCCAGTTTGAGCAGAGAGCTTGAAATACCCTACCTACCCATATTTTGGATGTGTAAATAATAAGCTACAATAAGCATAAATCTGGAGAAATCTGATGGAATGAACTCAGATTTCAAGACAATGTTTTATGAGGTTACATAAAAAAAAATTCTCTGAAGAAAACATCTTCCTTGGGATAAGTCCCCCAGCTCAGCGTAGCACCAAGAAAAAGTAATTCATCCCAATCAGAGTTGGGACTCAGCCACAATGTCTTGAAACAGATCCAAATCTGTTCCCCACACACACACTTCTTTGGGGGTGATAAAATATATGGGTTTGCTCTGACCTGGCAAAGAAGAGGGGGCAGAGGGAGCATTCAGAATCTCAGCTCCCCCATGAGAAGGACGAGGTGTTTGTACAGGGAACGCTGGTCCTTGGCCACCGCTGAGTTGCCTTGTGGACCACTCTGTGGGCTATCACATATACATTCGTCCCACAGGTTAAAATACAAAAGCAATGCTTTCCCAGACCTCTGGATAATTTACTTCACCTCAGTATCACTTTACAGCCACCATAAATCAAGCAGTCCCCCCCACACACACCCTTCCCTAATATTTTATATACTGCAGAAAGTTGGAGTATTTTTGGCCCAACAGCCTACATATCCTATAATAAATGCCTCTCCTAATGTTGCTTTATTTTATCAATATTGCTGGACTTCTTAATGGGACTCTAAGCTTCTGACTAACAAAATATATTATCTGTCATATTCTGTATTTATTTTTACTGCGAGGAACAATGATGCTCTATCATGACCAGCGCAGGGTAACGGAGGTCAGAGCCCATTAATTGAAAAAACACGTGGGCTGACCGGCCAGTCCCACACCCCAATGGATTACCAGCACCCAGCCCACAGACATCGCTTTTTGGGGTTGCAATGTACCCCTGCAAGAGGGGCTAAGGCAGGTGACGCCCTGTTTCTACCTGGTGGGAAACAACACCTGAAAGATATCATGCAGCACATTATGGATGAGTTTTGGGGAAAAGCAAAAAAAAAAAAAAAAATCTCCAGCCAGGGTAGCACAAGGTTGGCTTGCCTTCAGGAAACGCCTGGTTGTATGCAGCAGCTGTGGTGCGAGTAGTACAACAAATTCACTTACTGAATGACAACAGCTTTATTGGCAAGCCAATTCAATTAAATCCACTGCAACCAACAAAGTCGCAGGCAGTGCTCGCCGCATAACGAATATGGAATCATGCCTACGTTTCCCCAAGTGCCCTCAGCCCTCCCTGTCCCTCTGCATGAGAGGGAAAGGGATGAATGAATTAGGCTCAGATGATGGTAATTAATGGCTTGGCTGTCAGAGAGGCATTTTGTCGGCCCGGCGGTTGAAAGCTCCATATTACAGATAAAGTCCCAGCACTGCCCAGACAGGGCAGCCCGCCTCCCGTAATGGTGGGAGCAGGAGGGGGGAGCGCCGCTGCTTTGCATTGATCAACGTTGTGTGGTATTGATAGGTAAATAATATGTTCATTTTTCATTTTTGCAAAACATATCCTTCGGGCTACGGTTATGGGAGCTCTGACATGAGCTTATTAAGAAAAAAGTATCCTTAATGCTAGGCTATAAACAAAACAAATATTCTTATAAAATATACATAAGAATTCATTTTAGCCTTTGGTAAAATAGATAAAACCTGGATTTTGGTTGGGTTGGTTTTTTTTTTTGAACACTAGAACTTTGCCTTCTCAGACAATATTTTGAGACCTCACACACATACACACGCATGAGACTGATTTTCTACCGTTGCTGAAATTACACAGGTTTCATTGTCTTCTGTAGCATGACAAATAATTAATTGGTCCTGCCCAGCTGAAATGACAGGGGTATTGCTTTCCCTGAAGTTTTGGTAACAGAAGAATCGAGCCTCATAGTCCTAAGCTCTCAAAATCTCTTGCAAGACTTCTCTCATTAACTCATTTATTCATAAGGAAGGGGGTAGGGGGACAGGGGGGAAGAGGGTACTGAAAGCTTCTGGGCAAAACCCTGTTACACCAAAGCCATAGAGAGTTTAGGTAACACAGCAGCAGGGGGTTAGACCTTCACCCAAACTTCACATCCGTGAGCTCATGGCAAACCAGAGGGAGCACACCATCTCGAGGAAGCCAGCTTTGCTCCTGGCTGGTGGCACCCTACCTCTACCCCTCAGCAGCATCCTTCTCGCTGCAAAGGGGAACTGGGCTTCGTTAATTTTAATTTTACTTTCCACAGAAAGAAGAAACTCTTTCTAGATGTCTTCTTGCTCCCTTTTTCCCCATCCTCACTTCCAAAGACACAATGCTAGCTCAGAGGTGCTCAGAGTTAAATACAGCCCTAAACCCCACGTCCCTCTTTAACGTGGAACAGAGACAAATTGAATTCAAAGCAGTGACCAGGAAGCACAGGGTGTTTCTGGGCCTTTTTTCAAGTTTTGCCTTATGAAATAAAATCTCCTCTTTTCGGAGCACGCCAATGTAATTGCCTGGCTGCTTTCCATGTCAAAGTGACCAATACTTTCTGTGCCTCTGGGAATGTAAAACTGAAGAAAACATCACTCATTTGGACATTCATTATGTGACTCGTTATTGTACATTAAACATTTGTATCCTTAAAATAATGGCCTTGCTATTACCAGCCACCAGATTCCCACTTCTCAGTTTAGTTCAAAGATGAGGGCACCGCTGGAGATCCAGAGGGGTGACACCCAACACTTAGAGGGCTGTACCACAGTGGAAAATATTTCTGGGGTTTTTTATGTCACAGAAGATATACGCCTTTTCATTTCCAGACAGCATTTCAATATTCATTAAGCAGTAGACTAATGGCACAGTCCTTAATCACTGAAACAAGAACCGATGAGAGCAGCTCAGGGTCCACAGGAGTTGAGGCAGATGTTTTCATGGATAAGTCTATCTTACAATCCTTGCTGCTGGAGTTACTCAAAAGCTAAATCCAGGTATCCCACGCTAGAGATGAAGATGCAAGGGGAGAGGAAGAAGTAGCCGAAATAATTTCAAGATACCCTTATGTTTCCTCCAAGATAACACCGCCTACCTTCCTCACCTCAGGCCACTACTGGGTAATGGCACGACCATGACAGATGAAGCTGGGCTGCTCTGGCCGGGCATGGAGTGGGACACACACCTAACAGTGCAAAGTCACACCGTCCCATCCCGGTAAGTGACTCATTGCCTGGGAGATGCAATCCTGAAGAGAGCTTGCAGGAGGCCACAGCTGCCACCAGGCACTATCAAACCAGTCCAGCCAGTTTTAGCATGGATTTGCCAAAAACTGCATAAATCTAACCTTTGCTGGGGTTTTCAGAGGGGAGGAGGGTGGTTTGTCAGGGGTATAGATGAGGGCTGTGGTGTCTTCAACTACAAGGTAATACAACCCCACCAAGGGAGGGGGGGGTGACACCATGAAGACTAGTGGTGTTGGAGGCTGACCCTTGTGTCCCAAGAGACCTGGGTTGAGCTCTGCATGACACAGACCCCAGACATACACCTGGTGGCACTGGATAAGCCTGTCCCACTGATTCTGTGTTGAGGAAAAAGGAAGAAAAGGTGTCCCCTGGGCTGGGTCTCCTGCCTGGAGCCAAGCCCAGGGTGGGGGTGAAGGGAATAAAAGGACCTGGCATCAGAGGAGTTGGTCTGGCTTTGGTGCAGGACCAGCATCTGCACTTTCTTTCATCCACCCCAATTATAGGCAGGACCAGCTGTGGGGGTTCCCCAGCTCCAAATCCTCCTGTCCACCTCCCTCCAACCTCATCTCCATCACATCACTTGCAGAACTGCAGAGGGAGGCCATTTCAATGGCAAAATCCAATGACTTGGAATAATCTGGTCTCCAGACACTACATTTGCTTCTGCAAGTCCCCTGTTACTTCCCCAAGCTAAAGAGGAATTAGCCCATCATGGTTTCATCCCTGACTCGCCAGCAAGGGAACCACTAGTCGTGGTACAGAGCCACTCATTGGAGAGCTTGAATATTCTCTCCCTTGCAGCACTACTAAAAGACACGGGTGTCCCTAAGAAATATAGCTTGGTGGTTTTTACTAATTTAGCAGTGCTTAGGGACCGGACCTCCAACGAGCTTCAAACACCCAAGATAAACCTGTCAGAAACCTAAAGTCTTCTGCCCACTGCAGCACTAAAATACACCCCTTCCCCAAAAAAGGTGAATTGTCTGGTACAGAGAAGAAAAATGTATTTCTGCCGGGATAATAGAGCAACACATCTTCTCACTGTTAATACACCAGCACAGACCATGCCTCCAGCTCTAGAGGTATGTCTTCAAAAAAGCACTACACAATTCTGCACACTTGTAACACCCAATATATTTCTCTTGCACAGATGAAGGGCTAAGCCGAACCCACAGTCCCAGGGAGTACAGAGGCTTTCCAAAAATCTAATGCATAGTCCATGCTAAGCTTTCCCCTCTGGCAAACGTGGGAGAAAGATGGTGTGATATAATATATATCACAGATACCATACCGTGGGCACGGGAGATCCTTGAGAGATAACATGTATTCACAAAGAGGTATAATCTTAAAGACAGGATTACTTTAAAGAGCAGCAGCAGAAAGTAGCGTACAGGTACCACTCATCTGCCCCACGGAGAGCAGCTCCCCAGTGAACACTGAGTCCTCCCCATCAGTGGAGGTGGTCACGTAGATGAACAAGTCAAGATGAGGTACCACCTGAGGCTCAGCATGGCACACAAGCAAAGTTCAATAGTAAGCACCCTGTAAAAACTTCCATCCTCTGTAAGCCAGGCAAGGACATCCTCTCTTTTCTCCCAAAGCAACACAGCTTTACTCCCCCATATCCAGAGCACAGGGGGTACCTTCAGTAAGTCAGCATTTTCAAGCACAGACCTTGCACAGACCCAGAGGTTTTTTTAAAACCATTGTGATGTTTTTTCTGAGCCAGCCAAACACAAGTGAGGATTGCAGGCATTGCCTCCCAGGTCCAACCAAAGAAACAAAGCTGGCTCAGGTGCAAGCACAAAGCTGTGGTGGCCAGAGCAGACCCCGGGGTGAAGGCTGGCATCACAGCACTGCCGGCTGGCAGTGGGACTCCCCACACACCCACAGCTCACCCAGCCCAGGTGACCCTCTATGACACCCAGAGAGCACAGAGGCAAACCCAAAAATCACACAAACCTCTCAAGGACAACCTGCTGCTTCTCCTTCCAAGCTCAGCTCCAGCCCTCTGATCCTAAATTTGCTGTTAGCCCACGCCTTCATCAGCTGCCTCGGAGCCCTCTGTAATCAGGAACATCTGGAGGAGAAGGGGGCTGGGGTGCCCCCACCTGTGGGTAATTAGCAGAGATGCGATGGCCACAGCTGAAGCCTATTCCCATCCCTGGCCAAACAGGGCAACCTTGAATGCTTTCTGAGCAGCATGAAGAGGGATAACAGGACAGATTTTTGAACCCTAAAGGATGTAGCATTGTCTCTTCCATCCTCTCCATCTCTGTCCCCATCTTTTAGCTGCTCCTGCCTGGTCTCCCTGGATGGCTCCTGGCCCTGGTCCCTCCCCTGGGGCTGCCAGTGGAGCCTGTGACCTTCAGCCAGCTCTGCCCACCTAGGTCAGACCTTACAGGACAGTGCTCTGTAAGAGAAGTCACAGCAACTGCTGATACAACCCTTGGATCATCCCCTATTGTGGAGCAGCTCCATCCTCACTGATACTCTCCTAGTGGAAATAGCATGATCCAGTGTCCCTCCCACCCCAGCTTCCCAATTAAAATCATTCAAGAGTTGTGGTGTTTTGGGGACATAAACTCTTTTTCCTGCTGAAGGTGACTGCATTGTCAATACAATGGTCTGTGTCTTCATACCCAGTAGAAACTCGTGTGTGATACCAGCAAAGCTTTGAAAAGCATGGACTTGAGTTGAGTGGTGAGGAGGGGAAACCTTCGATCCAGAATTTACACTGCGTTCACCAAAGATTTAGTTTTTTAAACCATTGGCCTTAATTTTTCTGATAAATCATCCGGCCGTGTATCCTAAGGATGTAACCCAGTGCATGTGAGTGAACCAGTGCATCGAAGTGAAGGGTGCACGTGGACCGCCAGTGAATGGGGAGCTGTGATCTGTTACGAACTTGCCCGGAGTCCCACGGCGCGGTACCATGTCGTGCATCACCACCCTGCCTCTTGTGCAACCAACAGGTTTCAACAGTGCAAGATTTCGGTGGAAGGTCACCAATAAACTCTCATCATTCATCTCTTGTTGAAAGACATCTGCCCTGACTTCAGTTAAGGGAAAGGGGACACCCACCCCGTGCAGTTTTGGGAGGGCTTTTCTTCATCCTTCCCTCTCTCAGTTCATGGGCTTCTTCCTGTGCTGATCCTTAGCCCACGGTCCCAGCACATAATTATATATTAACTAAACATCTTCTCTTCTTCTGACAAAAGAAAATACACAATGTACATATGTTTTAGTCAGAGATTAAAGAAATTTGGGGTCCAGGACTCAGAAACTGTTCATATACAGTGTTTGAAGAAAGGAATTTATAGGAGGCATTTGCTAAACTAGATCTCCCTGGCCTTTTAGCAACCCTGGAAAGAGGGGGGGGGGGGGAAGGGGCAGAACAAAACAGCGTGCTGAGGAAAAGTTAAATTTTTCCATTGGACTCTTGTGTGTGCCAAATTATCCCTTAATGTAAAGTCTCCTGCACTTTCACTTAAACATTGTCAGTAATGAGGGACCAGCTCACTGTGCCCGGCCCTCCGCTGCTCCTCCTCCCAGGGTTTGGCAGGGGGCTGCTTTCCCCAAGGCCGATGGTTAACCATCGCGGGCTGAGCGTCCACAAGACACAGCCGAAATACCCCAGTAATTAACTATTGGTTAATCATATTTACTGCAGCTCTGTTGTTCCAAGATTCTCACACAAAAGCTAAATGCAAGAAAACTTAAAAAAAAAAACAAAAACAAAACAAAATAAACCAACAGATCTTCAGAGCTGATTTATTGGTAATGCAATTAGGATGAGGGAGAGAATCTAATTACCAAGTACTCTCACTTCTCCCCCCCAGCTGATTTAAAGAGGAAGCTCTCAGTGTAATAACTACTTTCTGGTTTACTTTACTTCTTAGCACGGCAGTTATTGAAACAGCTTCAGTGTTTTCTCAGCTGCATTTTTATGTCAATACTAAGAATGGGATGAAATGGTTCGGACATGTCAAAGGAGAGAAAAAATAAAAAAAGTGATTGAGGCACTAACGTGAAAAAACACCCCCAAAATATTTCAGAGGAGCTAAAAATGCACCTGAGGCTGCAATGTGATCGAGGAGAGGCCAGAAGAACAGGTCATGCATGTGGCTGTCCCTCCGCTTCCCGGCAGCGCACGTAGGAAAGTGCTGATGGAGTGCCAGGACGGTTTGCCCTCGGGTCTATCCCATGCAGATACATAATTACGTTGGGAACCAGTGGCACAAAACCTTGCGTTTAGCTCGGCTTGGTGGGACGAGAACTTTAATCTGCAGCAGACGGGGTACCGGGAGGCGCAGACGGGGTTGGCTCTGGGTGGGCAATAGCCAGGCTGCAAGCCCTGCATCGGCAGAGCCTGAGCTGCGGTGATTAATGCACATTAAATAATAATAGTAAAACAAATGCAAAGCATCTCTCACAGGCATGCAGTGGCTCAGCTGTAGACCCTCATGGCCACCTGAAAATCCTGCAACGAGGACCTTGACCAGTGTGACAGCATGTCCATCAAGAGCAAAACCTCTTGCAATTCAGAGCGGTGTACTGTGTGTATCTTTAATTACTGCTTATTATTTATCTCTCCACAAGCCTTGGAACTCTGCGTCTGGAAGGACTTAGATGTGTGCTACAAAAATGTGTCAGCTTCATTGCTCTCATTCTGTTATTTTTATTATTCCAAGTATAGTAATACCCATGTAAGCATGAGTTGATGCCCATCATTAACGCACCCCATGAGGAGTGAAGAAATGGGGGCATGTTGGCAGGCCCTGGCCGGGAGCAGAGGCATTGACATCTTTGGAGATGGGGAGCAGTCCTGGGAGGCTGGTGAGGAAAAGGAGAGGAAAGATGCTGAGCAGAGGTACAGGGTGGGATACAGACAATTGCTAAATATGCATCTCCATCAGCCTGAACCCTTCCTCGGTCATCTGCCGGGCGAAGGCAGAACAGGAGAGCCGGACGCTGCTTACAGGGAAATAAAAAAGGAGGGAAAAAAAAAAAAAAACAAAAAACACATGCAAGAAGACACCTTAAAAGCATTCCCACAGCCCTTTGCCAATCCACCTAAATCCTGACCTGGAAGAAAACACCCCACCTTGTCCCAGGCTCCGGTGAGTCATGCTGGAACCTGCCGGGTGGCGCGGGGAGAAGGGCCCCGGCTGCGGGGGCTCCCGGCGGGGGGAGCAGCACCTCCGGGACAGGGCTATTGGCAAAGATGGTCCCCTTCCTGGCTGCACCTCCCTGTCTGGGCAGGATTAACCACTACCTTCTCACTGCAGTGCAAGAAACAACATTAAAATTAAAAAAAAAAAAAAAAAAAATTGTAGTATCAAGTATTTCCAGGAGTCCTACTGATTTTTGAGGCCACTTGCTGCTCTTTCTCCCTCCTTAAATCCACACCAGTGCAAGTTAGGGAGGGGCTCAGTCTCTTCCTTTAAAGAAGAGGAATAAAGGTACGCATGAAAATAAAACTGAGATGGCCCTGGTTTGCAAACAGCTCTGCTACTCCAGCCTTGGCACCAGGGATTATCAGAGCAGGTGAAAAATCAGACCTTGCATCGTCCTCATGGTAAGATGTAAGATGGGAGGTGTGAGGAGAAGCACCTCTGTAAAGACATCTAGCCCCAAGCAGGACCCTTGCCATGCTCTTCCAAAACCACACGTGCCCAGAAACATCCTCGCTGCAGCTGGACGTGCCCCAGGGAGTCCTCGCCCAGCCGACCCACTGCGATCGGCACATGGCTGGGAGGGAGCACCCGTATCCAGGTACAAGCCACCTGCTTGTGCTGCTTGCAAATCAGTAATTCGCTATTTCTCAACTTATCCCCCCCCAACCACTTCAAGCACCTCTAGTGAGTATGCTCCAGCTTCATCCATCCCCAGGAGCTCCTGAGGAGCAGCCACCAAGCTGGACCAGGACCCATCTCTGGAATGATGGAAAACCAGATACCAGGCATCACTCCGTCCTGGAGCAAACCCTCCCTGCAGCCCTTCCAGAGCATCCCCTGGGATGGACCAGCCCAGCTCCCGGGGGAGGGCAGCCCTTCACTGGTGCTAATCCTGGGGCCTTTCTAGGCTTTTGTGGTGCACACATCAGCGTGCAAGGGGTCTGTGCAAGACACCAATACATCACCTGCCCCCGAAAGCTGAAGACTTTCTGGGATTCAAGGTGGAGGCTGATCTAGGGCATCACGTTCCCAACCGCTGCAACCCAGGCACAAAGGGAGGCTGTGTTTTTTGATTTTTTAATTTTTTTTTTTTTTTTAGCAAGGTGCTGTGTGATAATAAACACTATTTCCAAATGCTGCTAGAGCCATGCACTGGCACAGACCAGTATTTAATCTCCCAGGGAGCTTTTACAATCACTTTCATAACTCGCTCACCGTCGGGGTTTTGCTTCCCGACGCATTGCCCCTTATCTCAGCCCAGCTGCAGGAGAGTGAATCTGGGATGGGATGCAGAAATACGTTTGTTACTTTCTACGCTGTAATTGCAAACCACAAGGAAGGACATCCTTCCTCATTTCGCAGCTAAAAAGCTATGAAACCACAACTGCCTTCCCGGCGGCGATAGCGGCCGGCCGCGGAGGAGTGGGAGGAGGATATCCCCTGCGCAGATGTTCGCCTCTGCCACCCACGCCGTGGTTTCTCAGAGAGAAGCTGGGGGACCCGATAAAGCATCCGGGTCAGAAGGATTTACGAGACTCCTATTCCTAAACTGAGGGGAGGGGGAAGTTTAGGGGGGTGCACAGTGAGCTGGGAAACAGCATGGAAAATGCCAACATGCCTGGCCGAGATATTGTCACTGGGGTTCGGCCACGAGCTTTATATCATCCTGATATTTACCTTCCGCGTTCCCACAAAGTTCACTTTGTAAATGACGAGCAAAATTCCCCATCTGTCTCCACAGTCGGGTGATTTTTGGCCGCGCGTGTACATACGATGCTCCGGGCGCTCCTATGTGGAGTCAGAAAGGGGTAGGGGGGGAAAAACACTCATAAAACACCCCTTTTTATAGATATCTGCAGGAGAATTACTGTGACGTGGACCGCTCTATCAGAAAAGGTTGTTTTGTTTGGGTTTTGTGGGTTTTTTTAATAGGTATTTAATACTGTGTGCAACAAGTGATGAGCCCCCTCAGCGCAGCCCGCCGCCAGGGATCAGCTGAGCGACAGCCCCATAAATACTTCCAGCCTAACTAACCTGTGGCCCACACAGCTGCCTAGCTGGTCCACTAACCCTGTTACCTGCTAAATTTATGATTCCTAAACAAGATAAAAGAAGGATATACTGGATTTATTTTCTTTAAAAAAAAAAAAAGAAAAACCTCAAAGCAAGGAGTCTGTATTTCTAAGTGTTCGGCCAGCAGCGCCTGACAGCAGGCATTACCTACCACTATTTTATGGTCTTTGCTGGCTGTGTGCATCTGTGCAGCTTTAAAAAGAAGCAATATTCCTTGTAAACAGTGGTTTGAAAACAAATAAGTATCCAAATGCCAGAAAGGGGATAGGGAGGCAGCCTTGGGATAAGAAACAGGTTTCAACGCATGGCTCAGCTGGAGCTCGACTTGGCTCGGTTGAAGCTCAGCCATTGAGGCCCAGCTGGAGACTGGGGTTTTCCTCAACCAATTAACCCAACCTTGGGAAAACCTCGTTATTCCATGCCCCGAGCGCTAGGCAGAGGCCACGGTGTGGGAATGAAGCCCAACCCCAAATTTGAGCTGCGGGGATGGATCTGGAGCTGGCAGTTCCTATCCCGTCCTGGTTTTCATCTCTGTAATTGGAGAGATGCTCTACAACGCTGCAAAATAAATAAAATCATCTAATCCCTGGGTTTCAAATAAACGTATTTACATGGTCTCCCTATTTTACTCAACCCTTGACCTCCGCGCATTATATAGGAGAGCTGTACAATGCCCGCCTGAAAAGCAGTCTTTCAGGGTAGGGGTTTTGTTTTATTTTCTACGTTTGAAAAGACAATTCCAGGCTCCCAATGGCTCCAGAACGCAGGCGGGTGAACCAGGCCTTTTGTCTTTAAGGATGTGAATTAATGGCACCGCATTTTCTTTACTTTTTTGATCAAGTCTTGACCTTTCAACTCTAAAGCTGGTTGGAGAGCAGACCAAACACTCGGAGGCTCTCTCCCTTTTATCCCCGCTATCCCCACCTTGCGTGCCAAGTCCTTCTCCTGGCTCAAGACTTAAACTTCCAGTGTATGACAAACAGCAAGGGTGAAGGCGAGGGCAGAGATTACACCGTCTTCCAACTTTGGGGGGTTGGGGAGTGGGAAATAATTAAAAAAATACTCCAGGAAACAAGAAATGGCCAGAAAAAAACAAACCCGGCAGATATGGTGAAGCCTCAAATCGCTCCCTCTGAAAGTGCCTCAAACAAAGCACCCGAAAGCCCTGTGGGTCCCTTCGCCAGACTGTATGTTTCCTACAACCCGTAACCCTGTCAGCAGCATCACGGCAGCTCAGGCACCCCAAAAGGAGAGGCAATGCCAAGAGCAGGGAGCGTGTTGCCCAGAAAACCCCCAAAACTCAAATGGGATCCCAACCAAACGTTTCTTGACCCGCAGAGCACCAGTGTTGGTACCAAGCTGCCAGCCAGAGATGCACAGGGACCCAGCCAGCTGCTCCAGAGATGAAACACTTAAAAGAAACCTCAGGGCAGGTTCAGACCCCATTTTACACCCTCAGAAACCCACCACCGTGCTGCTGGCTTTAGCCACAGTCTCCCCACTCAAATCCGGTGTGAACACATGGTCTGCTGCCCACGATAAGCACCAGCTACTTCTGACACCCAAGTCACCGTTCAGAACCTTCAACTCTGCCTCCAGCAGCTTCTTCGTGGCCTGACTTACTTTTTTTTTTTTTTTTTTTAAAGTACACAGCACGAAAAACCACACACAGGCCAACTTCAGAGATATTCCCACTAGAAAAATTAAATACTCATAATGCTTTTTTAAAGTGAATTGGGCCCCTTAATTTGCATCTTATAATAAGGATGTTATCGTACTGGTTTATGGCTCAGCTCTTTAGTTTCTGTCTCTCAGGGGCTAGATTTCCCCTCATGAGTTCAATAGATGTCTGTGAACTAATGTAATTTTTTAAAAGGCTTTTCTTCTGTATTAACATTACAACCTTTATGAGTTAAAGGTTTCACTTGCCCAAGTGCGGGGCATATTGGCGTTCAAGAGCCAGGCACCGTACTTGCCAGCGTTGCTGCAGAGGATGCTGCAACCTGGGGTTAATCCTGGGCATCAGGTGGAAACCTGCCTCACCTCCTCACACCGAGCCAAGCTCTCCAGCGTGCTCCATCTCTTACATTTAGCTTAATTATAAAACATTGTCACTTGAATATTAAAATAATGTTTAATACACAGAAGGGAATAAGCCAGCCCAGAAAAACGCATAATTTCCCCGTGCCTGCCCTGCTAGTCATATGCAATGAACTCTTTCCTTTCCCCCCTTTCTCCTGACTGCCTCTTACAGCAATGCTTGGAATACACTTCCAAAAGCCTTTTAAAAGCATTTAAAAGCTGGGAAGGCTTTTCCCATCTCCGTGCTTTCCAGGGGTGCCCATCCTTTGATCCCCCGACCCTCAGGAGGCAGAGACGGGCTGGGGTGGGATCTGTCCTCTTCTCCCCTTCCAGCCCCGCATCCATATGGCAGCACCAGGGTCTCCAGGAGAGGAAAACAGCAACAACTTGACTAAATCTCAGAGGACATTTTTAAACTTGCCCAAATTAGGGCCCAGGGGCAGATGCTCAGTGTTTCAAAACAGCCAGTCTCCGAGGTGCTCAAACACGCCGCGGGTAGGAGCGATGTCGAAAATGCCAGCTCCTGCTTTAATATACCCTGGGATCATTCATCACCTCCACACCTTATTTTATATTGCCAGGCTCTACTTTAAATAAGCTTTTTTTTCCCCTCCCCTTTAATCACTACAGCTGCAGAAGGTGCTATCTCTTCAGCAGGGGAGAGAGGGAATGGAAAAGAAAAGAAAAGAAAAGAAAAAAAAAAAAAAAAAAAAAAAGAAAAACAGTTAAAAGAGGATTTTAGGCAGCAAAAAGCCAACAGGAGCAGCCAGGTGCAAAGCGGCTCCCAAAGGGATGTTGCTTCCCAAAGCCTCTGAATGGAAAAGCCAAACCCCAAGGGAGTGTGCTGGGGAGGTGGCAGGGAAGAGGTTTGTTGGGAGGAGAATATAAAAAAAATAAGTTTTATCCATACTGGAATTAGGGGTGCAGCGGTGTTTGGGGAGACCGGGTTGGGCAGACCCCACACTGCCCACCAACAGGGGCTTTCCTGGAGATGAGCTGTGGGACAAGGGCTGCCAGAGGACAATCTCAGCCCACAGGGAAGGGGGACCGAAATGTCACAGCCACTGGGCTCTGCTCACCGATGCAGAGGTCGGGGAAAGGACAGACACTCACATAAAGAAAAAAAAAAAAAATAAAGGTTTACTTCGGGCTCCATCCTCTACCCAAAGTGTCCCGGGTTTGCAAGGGCACAGATATCTGAGGAGTGATCTGGCATCCCCATAGGCACTATGAGCTCTGCTACAGATGCTCAAGCAGCAAGTTCACAGCCCCATTTTCTGCTGCCTGCAGGCGTGCTTCACAGGAGGCCCTTGGCCACCAGCACCCGAGCCCAACCTCTTGCCTGGACACCGTGCAGACTCCGAGAAACCTGGTGGAAAGGGTTAAGCAGCCTGCAGATGCTCTGCCTGTGTGCTTACCACCTGGAGCAGCTTTGCTCGCAACTGGGAAGCATTAAAGGTTTAGCATGAGCTGGTGCAGGTGGTACAGCTTTTGACCGCAGGCTCTTTGATGCATTGGTCTGGACGAGCTTTGAGGATCTTCTGCCAGCCCATAGGGACAACCCGGTGAGAGGCCACTTCTTGCCAAGGGGACCCTGTCACTGGGGCCAGCCCCTCATCAGCTGGCTGGGGTTGGGCAGGGGGTCTTACTGCTCCGTCTAGACTTTCTTGTTGTGGGCAATCTCGTCTTGCCTGGACATTTGAGGAGGTTAAGCTTAGCAACAACCACGCTGGGGGAGGAGGGAAGGTCCAGCAGTATGGCCTTTGTCATGCCATTTAAATTAAGATGTTGTAAAATGTGAAAATAACTTGAAAGGCAGTAGCCCTGTTTTATTAATAGCAAGTATTTATTAGCCTCCTTGATTTACAGTATGTTTCTGAAAGTCATCAGTCCATCACATTCTTCAGCACGGGGGCTGAGTTGTTTTTCTTGGTCAACACAATATGGAATATAGATCTGAATATGAGAAGCCAAATACAACCTTCATTTTGCATGCACATATCCCACCAACGGGAGGCCCGTAAATGAATCCTGTATAGCCCTTAGACACATGCATTTGCAGACATTGGGGAAGAGGTGGGAGCTTCTATACATCGCCACTGGAAACCCAGAGGGTCATGGATATCACCAGGGAAGAGCCATCAGGGTTAGAACGACCTCGGAAAGCATCACGGCGCGCACAACCCAGCCACCAGTGAAGGTGGAAATCCACCTCGTGATCTTGCTTCTGGGTTTTGACATGAAAAGCTATCGGTCCATCTATCCATCTCACTGCAGTACTTGATGCTCACACAGCACAGACACCTCCGCCCGCCCGTTATCATCCCTATTTCCAGATTTTCTCCCTTTTCCCACCCCCCCACCCTCACCGTGGGGTTCTGCCTGTCCAGCTGTCTGTCCACTCCACTTCTGCCCGTCACCACGGCACTCGAGCGCTTGCCCGCTGGAACCGCGGCCGAGCCAGCATTTCCCAGGGATCACATCGTGCTCATTACAGGAGGCCAGACGAAATTAAATTGGGGCCCACTGGTTCTGCCATCTGAACTTCATCACTGCTAAAGACGCAATAAAAGTAATAGCAACAACGAACAAGCCTCTACCAGATGTGTAACTCTATCCAGTGAGATTAAGGAATAATGGCCATATTTTGGGTTTGGGGTTTTTTTTGTTGTGTTTGTCCTCCCCCCACTCCATCCGTCTTGCAAATAATTGATTATTTGGACCTCTGCAGAAGATGAATGTTAAGAGAGTGACTTCGGGGGGGAGAGGAGGTTCAGGGGGTGTTGGGATGGAGGGACAACAAGGTTTTATCAACTTGAAGTAGATACAACATACAGCTGAATGATGATGCCCAATCATGCCTGAAATGGGAAAACTGGGTGGGGGAAGCAGGGAATAAAAAAGAAACAAATGAGGCACCACTCTCATTTGGGGGGTGGTTCAGCTCAGTCCTGGAGAATTATTTATAGTGGGATCACGTGAAATATCGCACCAGAGCAGGGAGCCCTGGAAAGGCAGCTATGTTTAGCAGGTCCTTCACCTCACCACCAAAAATCTGCAGGTAAAGGCTCACCCCGGGTTTCGTCAGCATCCAGACAGCTCAAACACACCCAGCAACAGAAAAAGTGAGATGCAAAACAGAAGTACAAGGTAAACAGCACAGTTGGTAAAATAACCCCCAGCAGCCCGAGAAGAATGGTGCTTCCCTCCACCTTCCCCCGAATTTGCAGTCCCGCTGCTGCCGCCAACACCACGATGCTCCCGAGCCCGACGCTGCCGCTGGTCCCACGGGTCACTGAGTGGGACCCGACACGAAGCTGGGGTTGAAATGAAACATGGCGGGGGGGATGGGGTGATTGGGAGGGCTGCTTGAAATCTCAGTCACAGGTTTTCAGATCTGTTTTCAGATCGCTTCTGGAGAGAGCTTTCTCATCTTGTAAAAGCCCATGGCCCAAACGCATCACGAATTCAAAATATATATAATTTTTGAAAGCAAAATTTAAGTTAGGCTTCACAAAAGACTTGACCTTTGCTGCATTTTAGTGTCATGAAAGTGTGCTTAGAAATAAAATACAGCACAGTCAAATCGCCTTCAAGTTTAAAAGCAGCTTTTTAAATCCCCAAAAAATCAAAGCTAAGCTAGCTAATTCCCAGGTATCTTGTTCACCTCAGCACTGTGGACTGGGAAAGAGTTTTTCTTTTGTTTATTAAAAACTCCAAGATTTTCAGAGCTTTGTTTTTTCATAAAGACCAAATGTACTTCATTTTTTAACTCTGATGTGCAGACTGGCACCTGGGGAACATGCTAAAATACAAAATCCCTAGGAGTATTGCCCCCTTGCACCGAAAACAGAGCAACGTCCAGCTTTGAGGTTTCCAGCTCTCCCCTCACAGGAAAACCTTGACTCCTGTTAATTGGCAGAAACTCATTAAGCCGCTATAACGTGACGGCTGCCGATCCTCCACACACCCAGATACAGCGAAGGGCTCTGCAGCAGCCAAGTCCTGGCCAGACAAAAAAAGGATCCTAACAATATCCCTAATCAAAGCTCGCAGCAGCCCAGGTCACACAAGGTGCTGGAAACCCTTGTAGCTCGCCCAGAGCCTGGTGCTGGGGCTGCCCTGCCGCTTCGCCCCAGCGGCTGCAGAGCCTGGAGCCGGGGAGCAGGAGCTGGGGAGCAGGATCAGGCCTCACAGCAGGGGAGAGGAGCCCCCAGCACAGCCGTGACACGTATTTGCAACTTTAAGGCAACACAAATTCCGCAGCTGTTTTAAAGTCCTAATAGTTGGGAGGAGGGGTGCAACACCTGTAATAAAAAAAATATACATTTTAAGGACTATTTCACTTCACCTTCATCACTTCAGGGAAGGACAGGTATAACTTTTCCCCCCTCTGTGCTTGGTAGAGCTCATTTAGCTGTCACAGCTTTGTTATTTTCTGCTTTTCCTGGGAGAAACACCTGCCTTGCACTGGCTGCTGGAGGAGACCTGGGCCACAGCTGGAGAAAGCAGAGCACCAAAGCACGAGCAGCTACCCCAGAAGCCATCTATGCCCTGAGCTTTGCCTGCACTCAGACAAAGTAAGGATAAAAGCACCACTAGAACCGGCCAGAACACTGAAAACCCCTTACAAAGCAGCTTCACAGCTGCCCTTTATTATAAGCATTGCAGACCTGCTGTAGATACATCCCAGGTGATCCCTGGTTTGTAATTTGGAGGAGTGAGCACAGCAACCTCCTTTGCAATTAATAATTCTGTTAGCCCTCATCTGATGCAGCTGTCTGGTACAGAGACACCCCAGGGCAGGAGCTGGGGTGCCGGCAGCTAGTGGGAGCTGCTAACTCCTTACTGATGGTGGGTTTGCAATCAATAGGATGCTTAATGCAACGAGATTCACCTTTCCAAGGCTCAAAAACCCCTTATGAGCAGACACGGAGGTGGTAGCATAGGCTGGGATAGGAAGAACCTTTAAAAACATCTCCTAATGATAAAAAAAAAAAAAGCTCAGGGTGCGTGCAGACTGATTGGAACTCAAAGACCAAATGGCCTTAAAAGAAGCAGCAAAATGTCCTTTTGAGTCAACCCATGCCCACGCACCAGGTCCCACGGGGCTCCCAACTTGACCCTATGGCCGTATGCGGAGGTGCTCCAGCCCCTTGCCGAGCTTTAAGGTACAAAAGTGTCTGTGCTTGTGCTGTGCCCTGGCCCACACAAGAACTACAGCCTGGGTTTTTGAAAAACAAAAGAGCAACCACCACCCGTCAAAAAGACAACGTCACTCTCCCTATGGCCGTTCTGTCGGGAGAGAGTCACCCCAGCCGGGTGTCTCGCTCAGGTTTTAAGAAAGGAGATGAATAAAACCAGGAGTGAGATTGAAGCTGATGCACAAAGCAAATAAATCAGCTGGCCCCTGCCCCGCGGCTCGGCTCCGTCCCACTGCGACTGGCAGCGGGTGTCCTGGCAGCCTGACACGGCCGACCAGCGACTCCACTCGCTACCCAGCTGGTTTCTTTCACCAAATAAGGTCCATTCCCGCTCGCCGGCACAGGCAGGAGTAGCTACAGCCTATAAATCCCATCAGAGACGGCACACAAGCACGCACTTAACCCGTCTTCTGTTCAGCAAAGCGCTTGGGCCCCGAACCAGCAAACTCCTTACGAGCGTCGCTGGCAAGAGGGAAAGCCGAGGAAGGGGTGGAGCACTCGGTGGGAGACACCGGGACACCAACCTGATAGCAGCTCCCCCCAGCACCCCGGCTCGGGCCAGGGCTTTGCCATCCCCTGGTACTGACAGCACCTCCGTAGCAAGGCTACCACTCCTCCTGAAACCCACCGGCTGGCCTCGCTTCTCCTTGGACGGACACTAAGGGACGTTACGGATCCCACCAGCCCCAAAAGTATGTAGTTGAACAGCAGAAAATGTAATATGACAGCCAGCATTCATCAAGAGGAGGCGGGCGACGGAGGAGAGCTGGGAAACAACCCCCCCCCCGGCTTCAGCATCACCAAAGGCCAACGGGGGTTCGCCACGACTTGGGGTACCGCGGCCGTAAGCCCGGTGCCTGGTCTAGCTCTGCAGGGAATATCTGCCCGCCGGGGCCGTGCAGCCCCTCGCACCGACACCAGCCCCGGCTTCCTCTTTGTAAACTCTGCACTTGGATTTCTGCAGCCAATACGGTAATACAAAGTCATACCAGACGCCTGGCCCTTGTTAGCATTAAAAATTAAAGACAGAGCAAACAAAACCTAAAGCTCCAACATTTATTATGGCAATTTCCCACCCACCCACAGACCTACACTGTGTTTTGTTTTATTTTTAATTCGTCACATCAGATGCGCCTTCCAAGAAATGGCACGTCATGGAGATAACCAACAGGCCGGGTTGTCCACGAGAGCAAGACAGTCTTTTTTGCGGGGAAAGGAGCCAGTCGAAGCCATCGATAAGCCCTTGACCTTGGTGGGTGGGTTTGCTTTTTTTTTTTTGTTTTTAGAAAATAAAAAAAGAAATCAACGAACAAACAAACAAAAAAAAAAAACACCCCAACCCCAAAGAAGTGTTGTACTCTATTACAAAATATAAATACGATAGTCTTGCAGGCAGGAGGAGCCCGGGGAGCGCTGCCTTCGGCGGGGTGACTTCTCAGGCTCTCCCGGGGATGCGGCGAGCCAGCAGGACAGAGGCCACCTCCGGACGCCGAGTCGCCGCCGGCCGCTCACCCCAGCTTCACCTCCTTTCAGAATTTAAGTGCTCTTGAACTTCCATCCGAAAACTGCCAGACGTCCGGGGCTCCCTGGGCGCTGCGCCAGCTGGGGGGGTACGCCGAACCTACAGAGAGCATGGGGACAGAGGAAAGAACAGGTGTGACATGGCCCACGGTGCGAGTTATTCTCTTATTTTACTTTTTTTTTTTGTCTTGTTTTTTTTGTTTGTTTGTTTGTTTTGGTTTTTTTCTTTAACAACTAAGACACCCAACTGTCGCAAAGGGATACAGCAGGACGGAGCCCTTCCTCCTCTCAGGCCACGCTCTCGCGTCCGGCATCGCTCGGCACCACGCAGGAACCACAGGGATCATTTGGGAGGAAAAACCTCTGGGCTTTCCTGAGAAACCCGGGCTGTGCCAGGAGCTCTGTCTGGGCAAGGACTGAGCCAGTCTGTCTGAAAATTTCCTCCTATCCTTACCCAAAACCTCAGGGGCTTCCCCCAGCACCCACGGTGCAGCCAGGTGCACCTTAAAGCCACCGGTACGGTTAACACGCCACGCGGCGGGTGGTTCGTGGAGGACTTTCCCCAACTCATTACACGTTGGGTATCGCCCGGCACGCAAGTGCACGCGGCGGCAGCAAAGCTCGAGCTGCAAAGCCCCAGCCCGCGCCCAGCGAAGCAGGCGGGCGGCTCGCCATCGACTCCGGCAGCGTGGGACGGGGCACCGGGACAGCAAACGGCCCCGGCTCCGCTGGCACGGAGACCGGGAGCAGCCGCGAGCTCCTGCTGGGGGCCCACCACCGAACACCGCGCTACCCCGAACGGCAGGCTAAGGGCTACAACCGCGGGCGGCGGCGGTAGCGAGGCCGGCGCATCGTCAGCACACCCCTCAAAATCCACCTCCACATCCCAAGCGGGGAGCCGGTTTCTACGGAAATCGCTTCGTTAATACTTCGGAGAGCGGCTGAAGGGCTACGCACGAGCTGCCGTCAAGACCTAAAGAAGCAGCTCCTAGGTCAGATCTTCACCGGGTGCAAAGTGGTGTGGCTCCACCAAAGTCAAGAGCACGTGCCCGAGAGCCCCCACCGGGGAGGGCATGTTGCGGCTGAAGTCGGAGCCCGAGACATTTCAGGCTGAGACCTCCAAGGGAACCAAAAGCGCCGCAGCCGTCCCGGCCACAGGCCGTACCGGCACACCACTGCTGCAAACCGGACATCCCACCAAAGGGCACGGAAGCCAGGGGGTCCCCCGCACCTCCTGCCCCACGGCGGGGAGGGGGCCCCGCGCCTGGACCCCTGCAGTCAGTTTGAAACCAGCAGCCGAGCGTCTGGGCTCGAGGAGCAGAGGCTCTCCGGCAGCTCCGGCAAAGAGCCCTCTGGGCAGTATCAGTCTCCTAGTCAATACTACAATTTGCCCACGCATCCGCCAAAAATGGTTTTCAACCTTTATAGGAGGGAAAAAAGAGAGGGGGGGGGGAGCTAAAAGAGCAGCTGGTATCTCTTTTCTTTTTGTACAAACTCTGCACTTAGATAAACCCTGAAACTGTATCTCATCTGCTACGCCAAAGCCTCCTGAATGTCAAGCAAAGACATGGTATCACTTATTCCTGTATTTATCTTAGCCCTTGGAAACATAATAAATACGAAACATCTGTAGTCTGAATTCTGGAAACAGTTTCAGCGCCTTCATTACATTAATCATCCAATTTGGAGGAGATTAAATACTAACGGCAAAGGGGGTCTGTGCCATAAAAATGTGTTCCTCCTCAAAAGTTGATGGGGTTTGAGATTTTAACAATAGAGACACTCTTACCCAAATATCGCTCTTATTTATAGAGACATCTTTTCGCACAGAGAGAAACAGGGAAGTTTCTAGGGAGCCCGGGTCACGCGTGCGCGGGGTGCCAAGGCAGCTCGAGAGCACACGATGGGGCCTTAGGCATCCATGCCCCAAACCCAACAAACTTCGGTGGGTTTATCACGCCATT